>NC_056743.1:1479070671-1479318171 GCF_019279795.1 Protopterus annectens | reverse complement strand
GTCTGACCTTCAGAAGTACCTTTGGGAGGAGAGGCAGAGGTGGAAGGCATACACATGAAGATTGCTCCAATTGAATGAGAGAGCATCCACTTCCCAGGCTGTGGGATGAAACCTTTTGTGCAAAACTTTGGCAGCTGGTAGTTTAGTGGAGAAGCGAACAGATCTATGTCTGGAGTTCCCCATAACACTGTCAATTTCTGAAATACTTGAGGATCCAATTTCCACTCGTGGGGATCCATAATTTGTCTGCTCAACACATCTGCTAAGGAGTTCTGTGCTCCGGCAGAAACCTTGCCTGAAGATTTAGCTGTAAACTGAGAGCAGTCTCCCACAAAATCATTGCTTGTCTGCATAGAGGATAAGAATGCGTTCCCCTTGCTTGTTGATGTACCACATGACAGTTGTGTTGTCTGTTAGAACCAACACCTGCCCTGGAAGAAGTAAATCCTTGAAAGCTATTAATGCAAATTGGACTGCTAACATCTCCTTCAAGTTGATATGTAGATGTTGAAGTCTGGCAGGCCAATGTCTTGTACCCACTTTCCATGTAGATGAGCTCCCAAGCTTTGTCTGAGGCATCTGTCGTTAGAATCTGACTCGCCTCTGGCCGGGTCACAGAGAGTCCCTTGTTTAGGTGACATTCCTGAGCCCACCACAAAAATTCCTTTTGAATGCAAGGTATTATCTGAATGACAGTGTCCATATCTTGGCAGTGCTGTGTCCATACATTTTTGAGATACCATTGTAGCTTCCTCATATGCAGTTTGGCATTGGGAAGTACCAGAATACAAGATGCCATGAACCCCAAGGCTTGAAGGACTGTCCTTGCAGTCAGCCTGGACTGACGAGACAATTGATGGAAGTAAAGAGAAAGATTCTTTTGTTTGTCCGGGGTCAAAAGGCCATCTGGGATGCTGTATTCAGTCTCACACCCAGAAAGCACATGTCCTGAGAGGGTACTAGACTGGACTTTATTTCGTTCACAGAATACCCCAGGCATCTTAACACTGCTATCACATACTGTAGATGATGAAGAAGTTCGTCCTTTCCTTGGGCCAGAATCAGGCAATCGTCCAAATAAGGATAGATTTGTATTCCTCTTAGCCTGAAGAAAGCTATCACTGGAGCCAGAACCTTCGTGAACACTCTGGGCAGTAGATAAGCCAAAGGGCAATGCAGAGAACTGATAATGAGAAGTCCCAGCCCGAAAACGCAGATACTTTCTGCAACTGAGCCTGATAGGAACACGAAGGTAAGCCTCCTTGAGATCCAGAGTCACCATCCAGTGATCTTTGCCCAGCAGAGGTAAAAGCTGTTGTAACGTCAACATTTTGAACTTGGGAATGTCCAGATATGTGTTGAGGATAGATAAATCCAAGATTGGTCTCCACGTGTTCCCTTTCTTTGGTACTAGGAACAGGCGAGAATAAAATCCTAGGCCCACTTCTGGCAGAGGGACCGGTTGTATGGCCCCTATTTGAAGTAGCAGAGAAATTTGTTTGTGAGCCTCTAGTCTTTGCTGAGGAGGAACGTCCGGCATGCCTTTGAAAGGAGGCAAGGTATGGAAATAAAACTTGTAGCCTTGGTGAATGATATCCAATACCCATTTGTCTTGGGTAATCAAATTCCAATTTTCCTTGAAGAGTGCCAACCTTCCTCCCAAAGGTGCTGCCAGGCAAGAAGGATCTGGCATCTGAAAAGGTAGGTCATTGGGCCTGTTTACGAAAGGACTGGCCCCTGCCCTCCCCCGAAGATTGTGCAGGTGAACTCCCTGTTCTAGGTCTGAAAGAACTCTGAGCTCTGCCCCTACCACGTCTAGATCTACCCCTAGACTGGGAATCATAAGAAGGATACGTCCACCCCTTAGCAGGCCAATTCCTACTAAACTTTGGAGGCTGAACTTGCAAAAAATCTTTAACAGCCTGCATAGACTTAGCCTTGTCTTCCATTTTCTTCAAGACTGACTCCACAGGAGAACCAAACAACACATCAGACTGTAAAGGAGCATCCAAAATCCTTGACTTAACATGGTCAGATAAATTCTGATCCCTCAGCCAGGCGTGCCTGCGAAGAACTGAACCAGTGGCAGCCACCCTAGACGAGGCCTGTACAGCATCAAAACCACATTGTAAAGAATGCTTACCCACCTGTTCAGAGACATGCACCAAATCTTGTAATTCTTTACATTCAATGCCTTCCGCCAGAGCATCCACCTTAGACTTCAATTGAGAAAGCAGATAGTTTTGATATTTCAACATATGAAACTGGCAATTCAAAGCCCTCATAGCTAAGGTAGAAGATGTATAGACTTTCTTACCCCACCTATCCAAAGCTCTGGCCTCTTTATCTGGAGGAACCGGATTTTTACAACAGAGGCCTTGACACCCTTAGGTCCCTGACTAACAGTTTCTGGGTCCGCCCTAGGACTCTTATAAAGATATTTATGAGCCTCAGGCACCCTGTAATACCTATCCGGTTTAACAGGAGCAGGAGGCAGAGAATCAGGATTAAGTGAAGCCTCTGCAAACACATCTCCCACAACATCCAGAACAGGGGGTATAGCCAAGGGCCTATGCTGGGGTAAAAGCAAAATTCCCTAAGCCTTTTCCTGGAATCAGAGAAGTCCTGACCTTCCCACTTAAAATGTTCCCTCATGGAATGAAGAGTCTCTGAAAAAGAAAAATCCTCTGGAGGAGAAGCAGGAGTCGTCGAATCATCTGCATCAGAATCAGAATAAGGAGAGTACTCCTGCAAGTCTTCAGCCGAAGACTCTGAAACATCCGAAGCCTGCTCAAAACTCCCCAACTCTGGCTCCACCCTAGGCCTCTTATCAGGAGGGGGCAAAGAACCTCTAATCAGAGTAATCAAATCTTCTGCCATTTTAAGCATGTGCTTCTTGGGCACAGACCCTGCTGAACTAGGAGTGACACCAACAGAAGCTAAACCTGGCCTGCCTCTGGGAGAAGGCTTGGAAACAGAAGGAGAGGGCCTAACCACCCTAGGAAGGGAGGGGAGAACAGTAACTTGAGAAGCCCCTTCAGCCTGACCTGCCTCCAGAGAGGCCACATCCTGCAATATCAAAGTCTCCCCCTGGGACTCCAGAGAAGCCTCCGTCGGAACCACCGGTTCCACTGACGCTCTAAAGAACCGGCGTCCGAACGGACGACTCATCTTGCCTGGGTTTAACTGCTTTGTCTTTGCGCTTCTTGAAGAAGCGGCCGGAGCATCCGACGGCATATTATAATTGCACCGCTTCAAGACCAGCCTAGCACAATCCACCCTTCGCTTATTAGTGCGCTTATTAAACCTAGCACAAAGGCGCCCCCCAACAACGCCGTGCTCAGGCCCCAAACAAGGAATACACAAAGAATGATAGTCCCTATGCGGTATCTGTTTCCCACAAGAAATACAGTTATTCACTTTTTCTGACATCCGTAAAACACTGAGGCAAGAAAAACAAAATATTCCCAACGGGTACTTAGCCAACTTTGATTCGGTCTGAAACTCCGAACTCGAAAAATTTCAGAACGCCGAACGGCACTTGCAACGCTGCTTCTGCATCGGACCATGCGGCAAAAAAGACTGAGGATATGACGTCGGTCATGCGCATTTGTACCCTGACGTCCTGATGTCAGTCTTAAGCACCTTGACCGACGTCAGCCTAATACTTTAGTATTCGGGCCGACCGAGGACAGCGGACTACCCATATGTAAGGACTGCAGCAATGTGAGATGAAGAACATCCAGGACTGCAACATTGAATACACTCGAACATCTATATTTATGGTAAGTGTACACAACTGTACTATGTTCTTCGCGTTTCACTGTTGCAGTCATCACACTTGCGTTGATTCCCAAAGTTGAGGCAGACAAGAAGTGTTGGGGATGGCTAGTGGGCCTTGCAAGACTGCTGTAGTAAATCCAGCTCTGGATTTAAAAGATTGATAAGTAGTAATGCTTGGTGAAGGTGTGTACAGAACTCCAGGTTGCAGCTTCCAGAATGTTCCTGACAGACACTCCCCTGAGAAATGCTGTAGAGGTGGAAGCAGCCCTAGTGGAATGTGGTCTGATCCCCTGTGGGGTAGGTTTTCCATGGTACTTGTAGCCGGAATGGATGCAGTGTACTACCCATTTGGAAATAGTTTGCTTTGAAATGGCCTTACCCTCTCTGCCCCTGTAGCAAAGCTGACTAGCAGCTGGTCAGATTTTCTGAAAGGTTTAGTCCTGTCAAGGTAGAACCTGAGCTGTCTGTGCACGTCCAAGGAGTGCAGGACCCTTTCCCCTTTACTCTGAGGTTAGGGAAGAAGGTTGGCAAATGGATGGATTGGTTTAGAGCCACACTGGGCACCACCTTAGGCATAAAGGACGGGCTAGTCCTGAGGGAAACCCTGTCAGCATGGAAATAATGAAGGGTTCCACAGCCATTAGTTGCCTGTAACTCAAACATTTTTCTTGCTGAAGTTAAGCTAAATGCAAGGCTGTTTTCCAAGAGAGGAATTTTAACTCTGCTAAAGCTGCAAGTTCAAAAGCGGGAAGTGTGAGTTTTTCCAGTACAAAGTTAAGTCTCCTAGGTGGCCTTAAGTTTTTAGCCCCTCTCAGGAACTGTTTGATGAGAGGGTGAGAAAATAGAGGTGGCTCAGTATTATAATGAGCTGAGATGGCAGAGGCATGAATCTTAATGAGGGAGAAGGACAGGCCTCCATGGAGTAGTTCTGCTAGGTAATCCAGGATTAGAGATAAGGAGGGTGCACTGCTGTGTCCTTCCCTTGAGACTGATTCCAAGAACTATCTTTTCCACTTTTCAGCATATGATTTCCAAGTACTAGGCCTTCTGGCATCAAGAATGACGTCCAGCACCTGTTTCCTGAGGGTTGCTGGTGGTGTATTCAAGGGATAAGCCAGGCTTTCAACGTTTAGGGATTGCAAATGTGGAAGCAAAATCTGTCCCTCCTGCTTTGACAGCAGGGTAGGAGTCTGGTGAAGGTGCCATGGTGGCACTTGTCAGACTGTGCAAGAGTGGGTACCAGTGCCAACGTGGCCAGTCTGGGGCAGTAAGAATTGCCCTTGGCCTGTCCTGTTTTATTTCGAGTAGCACTTTTGAGAGGAGGGGCAGAGGGGGAAAGGCATAAATTGAGAGGTTTTCCCATTGAAAAGATAAGGCATCCACCTTCCAGGCCCTGCTGTGAGGGTTCCTGGTGCAGACATTGCTCAACTGGTGGTTCTTGGGGGGGGGGGGGCAAATAGGTCCACCTCCAGTGTCCCCTACCTCTGGATCAGAAGGTTGAAGTTGTTGGGCTCCAATTTCCACTTGTGTGGGTCTAGGAGATTTCTGCTTGTCATCAGCCAGTGAATTTTGTTTGCCTGACAGGAATTGAGCTTGTAGATGCACATGGTTGCTCAAGGGTGCGTTCGACAGGGCCATGACTTACCTGCACAGTGGTTAAGAATGGGTTCCCCCCTGCTTGTTTATGTACCATATAACTGTGGTGTTGTCTGTTCTTACAAGCAGTTGTCCTGGAAGGATTAGGTATGTCAGAGCATTCTGTACAGCTAGCATCTCTTTTTGATTGATGTGCAGGAGAATCTGGGCTGGGCTCCAGTGGCCTTGAAAGCATTTGCCTGCCATGTGAGCCCCCCCATGCATAGTCTGATAAATCTGTTGTCAGGGTTTGAGTGAAAACCAGTCCCTTGTTGTGGTTGCATGCTTCTGCCCACCAAAGGAACTCGGCCCATAGACTAGATATGATTGGAATGACTGTTTCCAGGTCCTGAGAATGCTGGCACCAAAGACTTGAGTACCATTGAAGTTTCCTCATATGCAGTCTTGCATATGGAATTAGCAGAATACAGGAGGCCATGAACCCTAGGGCTTGTAGTATTTTTCTTGCAGATAGCTGGGTTCTGGTGGCCATTTGTTTGTAGTTTGTCAGATAGACCTGTTTTTCTGAAGTGAAAAATCCCATCTGGGAAGTTGTGTCCAAGCTTGTTCCAAGGAATACTATCTTTTGACTGGGTACAAGTTGTGATTTCTTTTCGTTGATGGTGTACTCCAATGAAGTGAGAAGGCTTTTTACAAATGCCAGGTGCTGAAGTAGCAATTCTTGACTGTCCACCTGAATCAGGCAGTCGTCCATGTATTGGAAAATGTGGATATTTCTCTGCCTGCAGTATGCAATGGCTGGAGCCAGGCACTTGGCGAATACTCTGGGTGCAGCAGATAAGCCAAAGGGAAGTGCAAAGAACTGATAATGCATAGAACCCTGCCCTGAAGCGTACATATTTTCTGCATGACTCCCTTATGGGGATGTGCAGATAAGCTTCTTTTAAGTCTAAAGTGACTAACCAGGCATCCTTGACTAGCATAGGGAGATGCTATTGCAGGGTAAGCATCTTGAATTTTGGGAATACCAGAAAGGTGTTGAGAGTGGACAGATCCAGGATTGGGTGCCAAGAGCTCTCTTTTCTGGGCACCAGGAAAAAGTCTTGAGTAGAAACCCTGCCCCCTTTGTTCTACTGGAACAGGTTGAATAGCTCTGATATTGAGCAGGCTAAGTACCTGCTTTTGAGCCGCTGCCCACTGGTTTGGAGGAAGGTCTGGAAACCCGCTTGGGGTTGGCAGTGTATGGAAGTAGAATGTGTACCCCTGGGATACAATGTTTAGGACCCATCTGTCCTGAGTAATGGACATCCAGATTTTTGCATGAAGGGCAAGTTTTCCTCCTAGGGGCACAAGTAATCAGGCAGGGCTGAGAAGGATAATTGATAGGTAATTAATTGATTAATTGATAATTAATAGATCCACCTCCAGTGTCCCCTACCTCTGGATCAGAAGGTTGAAGTTGTTGGGCTCCAATTTCCACTTGTGTGGGTCTAGGAGATTTCTGCTTGTCATCAGCCAGTGAATTTTGTTTGCCTGACAGGAATTGAGCTTGTAGATGCACATGGTTGCTCAAGGGTGCGTTCGACAGGGCCATGACTTACCTGCACAGTGGTTAAGAATGGGTTCCCCCCTGCTTGTTTATGTACCATATAACTGTGGTGTTGTCTGTTCTTACAAGCAGTTGTCCTGGAAGGATTAGGTATGTCAGAGCATTCTGTACAGCTAGCATCTCTTTTTGATTGATGTGCAGGAGAATCTGGGCTGGGCTCCAGTGGCCTTGAAAGCATTTGCCTGCCATGTGAGCCCCCCCATGCATAGTCTGATAAATCTGTTGTCAGGGTTTGAGTGAAAACCAGTCCCTTGTTGTGGTTGCATGCTTCTGCCCACCAAAGGAACTCGGCCCTTAGACTTAGGCAGGGCTGAGAAGGATAATTGAAAAGTCACTGTGAACTTTTTCCATAAGGGGGCGGCTTACCACTCTGTTTTTGAGGTGGGGGCACTACATTGTTTAGATTTTAGCATACTCAGACTGTCTGGGTGGCCTGTTTCCCCTGGGTTTGGTCAGAGAAGGCCTGGAAGCGGCTGGAAAGGACCAGTTTTTAGAAGGCCAATGCCTACTGAATCTAGGTGGTTGCACTTGTAAGAATTTTTACAGTTTGCATAGTTTTACCTTTTTCTTCCATCTTTTTAAAAACCTCTTCTGCTCTGGTGCCAAATAAACAGTCCTTATTTAAAGAAGCGTCTAGCAGTTTGGATTTGACATGATCTGGCAAGGTTTGTTCCTTCAGCCAAGCATGCGTTCTCAGTAGAGACCCAGTGACTGCAGCCTTGCAAGATGCTTCTAGGGTATCAAAGCCACACTGCAAAGTATGCTTACTAACTTGGTTTGCAGAATGCATTAGCTCTTGTAAATCTTTATTTTCTGCACAATTTTGAAGTAACACTATTTTTTGTTTAATTAGTTCCATAACATGCTGCTGGTACTTCAACATGTGAAACTGGCAATTCAATGCCCTAATGGTAAGAGTTGCAGAGGTATATACTTTCTTACCCTATCTGTCTAAAGCTCGGGAATCCCTGTCTGAAGGGGGTAGGATTTTTGGCTGTAGTAGCCTTAATACCTTTAGATCCCTGAAAAATGGTCTCTGGATCTGCAGTAGGATTCTTGAAGAGAAATTTGTGGGATTCAGGTACTCTGTAGTACCCCCGTCAGGTTTGCTAGGGGCCAGGGGTAAAGTATCTGGAGTAAGACTGGATTCCATAAAAACATCATCTACAACATCCAGGACAGGAATTATAGCTAGAGGCCTGTGCTGAGGCAACTCTAAAAATTCTCAGAGTCTCTTTTTGGACTGAGGATAGTCCTAGCATTTCCAGCGGAAATGTTCTCTTAAAGTATGCAAGGTTTCACCAAAAGAAAAGTCCTCTGGAGAGGAGACAGAGGGAATGGATTCCTCTGCATCTGAATCCTCATAGGTTGATAAGAGCATGTCCTGATAATCAGAAGGGTCAGAGTGATCAGACTCCTGGTCTGTAGAATCAAAATGAAACTCAATGCTTTATCTCTTAGCAGGGGAAGGCTGGCTTCCCCTAATTAGAGTAATAAGGTCTTCAGCAATTCTAAGCATTTGTTTTTGTGGCATGGCAGCTTGAGCATGCACTTTGGTAGTCGGTTTTCCAGGTGTAGTGCATACTCTGGGCCTGAGAAACTTGGTAGTTTTAGCTAAAAACGAAGTAGTCAGTTTAATTCAAACATCGGTAGGTCGGAATACACACTCAGAAGCTGGTGCCTACACAGCGGATCCAGACCCATCCAAGGTAGAGACATCTGCAGGTTCCATAGTTGAAGAAGCATCTTCCACAATACCGGACTCCGAATGGGTCTCAGCAGAGGCCTGCGAATCTGTAGAAGTGGGCATCAGGGACTGCAAAGGCACCTCAGCGAGTACCGGTGGACTGGCGACTAGCTTAACGGAAGCGTCGTTGGCAGTTTTGGATCTATGTGGTCTGTGTGTCTGTCTATCTTTACATTTTTTCAGAAGATCGATAGGCAGACGGCTTATCTTAGCCATTTCGGAATATGGAGAACGAGCGCGAAAGAATTTAGCAACAAAGCTAGCCAGATGACAAATAGTTCAAGCTTTAAACAAGGCACAAAACCGACGGCAAGGAATGTCGTGGTCTGGGCCTAAACAGGTGATGCAGTAAGAACGAAAATCTCTGAGGTATTTGCTTTCCACAGGCAAGACAATTGTTAACTTTTTCCGACATCTGTTAGAGCAAGAAAAAAGGATCCCCAACGGACTAACTTAGCTTTATAAGACTTCAGGATTACAAACTCTAAAACGAAAATTTCAAGTAGCGGCCGACTGGCACTTGCGAACTGCTTCTGCTTCGGGCTCCTCCTCGGCAAGAAAGACTGATGTAATGGTGCCGGCTGCCTGTTTTATACCCCGACGACCTGAAATAAGTGACAGCATCCGAAGACTCTGGTATTCGGGCTGACTGAGGGCTAACCAGCAGGCAGTTAACCCAAGTGCGATGACTGCAACAGTGAAACAGGAAGAACATCAGTGGTTCCTGAAATACCTCCAAGGCTTCCCAGAACGGACACGGGGATGAGGATTGAGGAAGAATGAAAATCGACAACACATACAGAACATTAAGGGGAGTACATAACTTCTTTATCTGATGTCATTTTCATTCATTCCTCAACCTGTGGGACACAGACCCCAACTACACATCTCTTGGAGGGTCCTCATAGAAGGATATTTCACAGCACCACAGAGCCAAATGATGCTCTATTTCTGGATACAATATCTAACTTATAATGTGTAACAAAGGTATGGGCATTTGACAAGGAGGCAGCTGCTCTAATATCATTGATCGGTACTCAAGACCAAAAAGCTCCTGAGGTGGACACTGACCTAGTAGAATGTACGTTCACAGATCCAGGTGGCGTAATATCTTTTGCGGAGTAAACATAACCAATACAACCTGTAATCCATTTCGCCACGATTGTTTTGGAGACGTGCTTCCCCAGTTTTACTTTGGAAAAAGGAGATAATTGGTCAGATTTTCTCAAGGCCTTTGTTCTGTCCAGATAAAAATGCAATTGTCTATGTACATCTAAAAGGTGAAGGGTATACTCGCGCCCTTGTTTTCAAAATTAGGAAAGAGTACAGGAAGATTGAGGACTTAAGTTCAGATGCTACTTTTGGTATAAAGGTCAGACTCATATGTAGGGTGATTCTGTCTTTATGGAAAATCAAATGAGGCAGCTTGGAAGGAAGTGCTCACAATTATGAAATTCTCAAAGCAGAGGTTATAGCCACCAAGAATATAGTTTTTCATGATAAGAATTTGATATCTACTTTGGCAGAAGTTTCAAAGAGGGTATGAACTAGGGCTTGTAAAACCACAGTGAGATCCTACAAAGTCGTGTCTTTAATAGGAGGCCGAAAGTAAGAAAGGTACCTCTGAGAAAGGCCTTACACAATTTGGAAGAAGCTAAAGATGAATTTTCACCTATCCAGTAACTGGATATGGCTGCCAACTGTACCTTGACAGTGGAGTAGCTTGCTCCATTCTGAATAATTGAAGCAAGGAAGTCAAGAATTGCTGGAATGGGAGCAGTAAAGGGATCCATTTGTTTCAGGTGAGCCCAAATGGAGAACAGTACAGTTGTGTACACTTAACATAAATGTAGATGTTGAGTGTATTCACTGTTGCAGTCATCACATTTGGGTTATCTGCTTGCAGTAGCCCTCAGTCGGCCTGATTGTTAAAGTCTTGGGTCCTGCATCGGTTGCTGTCCTTTCAAAATGCAGCCGATGCCATTACATCAGTTTTTCTTGCCCCAGAGGTCAGGTGCCCCCCTAATGGGAAGCAATTAAATCTATAAATACACCAGGTTATACCTCCAATAAAAAAGCAAATACACCTAAAAGCTTTTCAGCATAGTAAAGGAGGGTAGAGGTAAAGCCAAAAGTAGTAAGGGGGCTGGAGGGAGGGTAACCAGGACTGTAACAGTGAAGACACTAACATCTACATTTACGGTAAGTGTACACAACTGTACTATGTTCATGTTTCACTGTTGCAGTCATCACATTTGAGTAGATTCCCAAAGCTAAGGATGGGAGGAGGAATTTTGATAGCATTAGGACCAGCTATAAGGCCCTGCAAGACTGCAGTGGCAAAGCCAGCTCTGGATTTAGAGAAAATTGGCAGATGGTAATGCTTGGTGAAAGTATATACAGAACTCCAGGTAGCAGCTTCTAGGATGTCCTTATTAGGGACGCCTCTGAGGAAAGGCTGTAGAGGTAGATGCAGCCCTGGTTGAATGGGGTCTGATCCCCTGTGGGATAGGTTTTCCATGGTGCTTATAGCAGAAATGAAAGCATATTTGGAGGTGGCTTGCTTTGAAATAGCCTTCTCCTCTGTCCCTGCAGCAAATGCTACCAGCAGTTGTTCATATTTCCTTTGAGGTTCCGTCCTGTCCAAGTAGAATCTAAGTTGTCTGTGCACATCTAAGGAGTGCAGTATCAGTTTCCCTTTGTTCTGTGGATTAGGAAAGAAGGTTGGCAAAAGAATGGACTGATTAAGGGCCACACTGGATACCACCTTGGGCATGGAGGGACTGGTCCTGAGGAAAGTACAGTTTTGTAACTACCATAAATGTAGATGTCCGAGAGGTATGCATCTGCAGTCCTAACATATGGGTTGTCCTGCCTCAGTCAGCCCTTCGGTCGGCCGGATTCCAAAGTCTGGGTCTGGCCTCGGCTGATGTTGCACTTCACCCGACGTCATAGCTGCTGTGAATTGGGTATAAAGGCATCAGCCAACGCCATTTTCCTCAGTGTTTCTTGCCCCAGATGCCAGGTGCCCTCTAGGAAGGCTAAATTTGGATAAATGCAAATGATTCCCAACAGTAGAGAGCAAACAATATAAACATGTATATACATATATACAAACAAATACACCATAATAGATTCCCCCAGCTAGCTACAAGATGGGCAAATACCCTAGGAGTACCACAGAGGGGAAGGAGGGTGGGTAATCCTGACTGCAGATGCATACATCTCAGACATCTACATTTATGGTAGGCACAAAACTGTACAATGTCCTTCAAGGATGCATCTGCAGTCCTAACATATGGGTAGAATACCATAGCCAAACTGGGGGAGGAGGCACTAAGATGATTATGGTGTAGCTAAGATCCCTTGCAAAACAGCAGTTGCAAAACCTGCTCGGGATCTGGAGTATAAAGGTAGACTGTAATGCTTGGCAAATGTATGCACGGAGCTCCAAGTAGCAGCTTCTAAAATGTCTTTGGTAGCCACTCCTCGTAGGAAAGCTGTAGTAGTGGCTGTAGCCCTTGTGGAGTGAGGTCTGATGTTTTCTGGAGATGTCTTTCCATGAAAAGAGTAACAAAATCTAATGCAATTTCCTATCCATTTTGAGACTGTCTGTTTTGAAATTGCTTTTCCTTCCATTCCTGTTGCATTTTGGAACAATGAGATATGTGTTCAGAGCGGACAGGTTGAGAATAGGCCTCCATTGGTTTTCTTTTCTTGGTACCAGGAAAAGTCTGGAGTAAAATCCTTGCCCTTGTTCCATAGGAGGTACCTTTTCTATAGCTCTCATCCTTAGTAGATGGTTGATTTGTTCTAGAGCGTTTGTTTTTTGGTTTGGTGGTAGGTTTGGCTTTCCTCTCTTTTTTGGTAGAGTGTGGAAGTGAAACCTGTAGCCCTTGTCTATTGTCTGTAAAATCCATTTGTCTCCTGTAATGTAATGCCAGTTTACGGAAAATAAGGCTAGCTTTCCGCCTAAGGGTGCTTCCAGTTGTTCCCTGGTAGGCGGTATCAGAGTCAAGTCATTGTGTATGTCCTGTGGAAGTGGTCGTAGCTGGATCTGTGGCAGTACTTCTCTGGTTGTTAGGCTGCCACTGATGTCCCCTGTAGGCACCTCTGGATTGGCCTCTGCCTCTTGGGCGCCTATTTCTGCCCCTCTGTGCTCTGGAGGCGTCTGGAAAGGACCAATTCTTCGAAGGCCAATTTCTACTAAACCTCGGAGGCTGGACCTGTAAGAAATCCTTGACTGTTTGGACAGATTTTGCTTTTTCTTCCATCTTCTTTAGCACTTGCTGTGCAGGGGAGCCAAACAAACTGTTTCTCCATGGGAGCATCTAGAAGCTTTGACTTTACATGGTCTGGTAAGGATTGCTCTTTTAACCATGCATGCCTTCTAATCACTGTTCCAGTCATAGCTGATCTAAAGGAAGCCTCCAGTGCATCATAGCCGCATTTTAAGGAATGATTACTGACCTGCTGAGTGTTATGTACCAAATCCTGAAGGGACTTACGGTCTATAGGTTCAGGAGAGGACAGTTTTTATTTAGCTGGTCTAACAAAATTCCTGATACTGAATCATGTGGAATTGACAGTTTAAGGCCCTAGCCGAAAGAGTAGCAGAAGTATAAACTTTTTTACCCAATCTCTAATGCCCTAGATTCTCTTTCAGAGGGGAGGGTTTTTTTGGCAGAGGCAGCTGCTACAGCTTTGGGGCCCTGTGAAATGGTTTCAGGATCTGCAATAGGAGCCTTATACAAGTGAAAGTGTGTGTCCGGGACCCTGTAATATCTGTCGGGCTTGGCAGGGGCCAGGGGAAGAGAGTCAGGGGCAGTACAAGCATCATTATATGCATCATCAACAACTGTAAGTACTGGAGGAATGGCTAAAGGCCTATGCTGTGGTAAATGTAAAAAGGTCCTTAGCCTTTTCCTTGAATCTGAGAAATCCTGGCCCTGCCATTGAAAATGTTCTCTCATAGCATGTAAGGTTTCCCCAAAAGAAAATTCCTCAGGAGGAGAGGCAGAAGGAATTGAGTCTTCTGCATCAGAATCCTCATAAGGAGAATATGGGCCTTCTGGAGGATCTGAGTTTTCTGAATCATCCGAGGAATAGTCTGTAGAAACAGGATCCGGGGCTCTGCTCTAGGCCTCTTCTCTGGAGGGTTGAGAGGCCCTGTCTGGGTGAGGTTGGGATCCCCTGATCAAAGAAATGAGATCCTCAGCCAGGCTGAGCATTTGGGAACTAGAGGTAGGCCTGTGTGAGGGGGTTTTAGCAGGCAAGGCCTTAGAAGATTTAGCTGCTTTAGCCCTAGAAAAAGCCTTGATAGACATAGATGCAGGGGGCCTAGCAGCTCCACGTGCAGGAGTAGATATGTCTAAAGGAATAGTATCTGATAAATCCTGGGTGGCTGCTACAGCAAGGGTTATTTCAGTAGCAGATTCAGCCATGCTGTGTGAGGCCTCGGCTATCGGAGGAATGCTTTCGGCCGAAGGAAGAACCGAGGACTCTGTTTCAGCCGAAACCGAGACACTCGCGGTTGGCTTAACCGTGGTTTCGGCCGAAACCGCGGGCCGCGAGTGTCGGTCCTTTTCCTTACGCTTTTTAGCTAATTGTAAAGTCGGAGTCCCCGACGGCATTTTGTAAGCAAAAGCGGGACCAAAAAACTCCTCTGCAAACTCCGACCGACGTCTAAGTGTCCGTCGGTTGAAGGAAGCACAGGCTAGACAAGCTGATACGTCGTGGTCTGGGCCTAAGCAAGGAAGGCAGTAAGAGTGGAAATCCTTATGAGGTATTTGTTTCCCACAAGTTAAACAATTATTTACTTTTTCTGACATCGGCTGAGGCAAGAAAGAGTCCCCCCCAATGGGGTACTTAGCTTTTTAGAAGTCTTCGGTAGTAGAAATCTCTGGATCTGACCGACCGGCACTTGCGAACAGCTTCTGCTTCGGGCACCGCGCGGCAAGAAAGACTGAGGAAAATGGTGTCGGCTGATGCCTTTATACCCAATTCACAGCAGCTATGACGTCGGGTGAAGTGCGACATCAGCCGAGGCCAGACCCAGACTTTGGAATCCGGCCGACCGAAGGGCTGCCTGAGGCAGGACAACCCATATGTTAGGACTGCAGATGCATCCTTGAAGGACATCACCCTGTCCACATGAAAGATGATGAAAGGCTCCACTGCTATAAGGGTCTGTAATTCAGATACCCTTCTTGCTGAAGTGATTGCTAAAAGGAAAGCTGTTTTCCAAGAAAGGAGTTTTAAGTCTGCAGTAGCAGCTGGCTCGAAAGGAGGAAGAGTGAGTTTTTCCAATACAAAGTTAAGGTCCCAGCCTGGAGTTGGAGCTCTCCTGGGTGGTCGTAAATTTTTGGCCCCTCTGAGGAACTGCTTGAGCGGTGGAAGAGGGGAGGGTCTGTGTTATAATGAGCTGAAATGGCCAAGGCATGAATTTTGATGGAGGAGAAAGACAGGCCCTTGAGAAGCATCTAAGTTGAGCATTGTAAAATCTGAAGTAAACTGGGCACTGCTGTGCTCATCCCCTTGAGATTGGTTCCAGGTACAGAATCTTTTCCATTTTTCAGCATAAGATTTTCTAGTACTAGTTCTCCTTGCCTCTAAAATATCCATTACAGGTTTACTGAAGGATGGTAAAGAAAAGATTAGGCAAATAGCCAGGCTGCTAGGTTCAGTGTTTGAAGCTGAGGGTACAGAATCTGGTTCTCCTGCTGACACAATAGTGTAGGAGTCTGAGGCGGTGCTATGGGGACAACAGTGACGCACTGCGCAAGAGGGGGTACCAGTGTTGGCATGGCCAGTCTGGTGCAATCAAAATTGTCTTTGGTTTGTCGTTTGATCTTTAGTAGCACTTTGGAGAGCAACAGCAGAGGAGGGAAGGCATAAACTGATGTTTTTTTCCAGCTGAAGGACAGAGCATCCACTTTCCAAGCTTGTTTGTGGGGAGTCTTTGTGCAATATTAGTCCAATTGATAGTTCTGGGGGGAGGCAAACCGGTCTATATTTGGGCTCCCCCATTTGCTTGTCAACAATTTGAAAATCCTTGGTTCCAGTTTCCACTTGTGTGGGTCCATGAGGTTTCGGCTTAGTTCGTCTGCCAGTGTATTTAGTTTTCCTGGCAGGAATTGAGCTTGTAGATGCACTTGGTAGCTCAGGGCTGTGTTCCACAATGCCATGGCTAGTCTGCAGAGGGGGTAAGGATGTGTTCCCCCCGCTTATGTACCACATAAAACAGTGGTGTTGTCCGTCTTTGCCATTAATTGCCCTGGAAGAAAGTGGTCCTTGAAGGCTGTCAGTGCAATCTGTACAGCTAACATTTCTTTTTGATCGATATGCAGGTACATTTGACTTGGGTTCCATTTGCCCTGAATGCACTTCCCTGCCGGGTGAGCCCCCATGCATAGTCTGATGGGTCTGTTAGGGTGGCAGGGGGTAGTGCGACTGGTAGTCCCTTGTTTTGGTGGCAGGCCTCTGCCCACCAAAAGAACTCTAGGCGTAGACAAGTTATGAAAGGAATCACTGCTTCTAGATCCTGAGAAAGTTGACACCATAGGCTTTTTACATACCATTGTAGTTTCCTCACATGCAGTCCTGCACATGGAATTAGACGAATGCAGCAGGCCATGAACCCAAAGGCTTGAAGTATTTGCCTTGCAGATAGCATGATTTTGGTGGCCACTTGTTTGAAGAAGGCTGTCAAATCAATTTGTTTCTCTAGCATAAGGAAAGCCATCTGGGAAGTTGTATTCAAGCTTGCTCCCAGGAATATAATTTGTTGACAGGGTACCAGGTGTGATTTATTTTCGTTTATGGTGTACCCCAGGCAAGTTAGCACCCTTTGTACAAAGGCCAGATGATTCAAAAGTATGTCCTGGCTTTCTGCCTGAATTAGACAATCATCCAGGTATGTGTATATTTTAATATTTCTTTGCCTGCAAAATGCAATGACTGGAGCTAGGCACTTTGTGAACACCCTGGGCGCAGTAGATAAGCCAAAGGACAGTGCAGAGAACTGATAGTGCGTGTAGCATGCTTTGAAGTGTAGGTATCTTTTGCAAAATTTCCCTGATTGGGATGTACAGGTATGCTTTCTTTAAATCTAGTGTTGCCAACCATGCGTCTTTGCCTAGCATAGGGAGTAAAGTACAGTTTTGTACCTACCATAAATGTAGAAATTAGAGTGCTAATACAGCTGCAGTAATCACAGATGGGGTTCTCTGCCGTCAGGCGGGTCCTCGGTCGGCCGAATTCCAAAGTCTAGGTCCAGCGTCGGTTGTTGTCACATTCTTTCCTGACGTCAGTGCGACAGGGGTATACAAGACAGCTGACGCCATTTTCTTCAGTCTTTCTTGCCCCAGATGTCAGGTGCCCCCAGAAGGAAGGCAATACATAAATTTATATATATATATATATATATATATATATATATATATATATATATATAATCATGCAATGCAATATAATCAAAAATCAGTAGTTGCAAGCAAATACACCACAGAAGGATAATCCAATCAGGTTGTATGAGGATGTGTTAGCCACTAGGCCTTTATCAAGAGGGGAAGGAGGGAGGGAAACCTGTACTGCAGCTGTATTAGCACTCGAACATCTACATTTATGGTAGTTACAAAACTGTACTATGTTCATCGTGCATACAGCTGCAGTAATCACAGATGGGTAGAATCCCAAAGCTATGCACAGGGTGGTAGGCACTAGGTGGAACTGGGATGAGCCAGAATGCCCTGCAACACAGCAGTGGCAAAGCCTGCTCTAGTTTTGGAATATAAAGGCAGGTGGTAGTGTTTTGTGAAGGTATGCACAGAACTCCAAGTGGCTGCCTCCAAAATATCTTTGGTAGGAACTCATCTGAGGAAGGCTGTAGAGGTAGCTGTGGCCCTGGTGGAGTGGGATCTGATGCCTGTAGGGACAGGTTTTCCATGATAGGAGTAACAAAACCGTATGCAGTGGCCTATCCATTTTGAAATTGTCTGTTTGGTAACTGGTTTCCCTTGAGCTCCTACAGCATAGGACACAAAAAATTGTTCTGATTTCCTGAAAGGCTTTGTTCTGTCCAAATAATAACGTAGCTGTCTATGGATGTCTAAGGAGTGTAGCAGCCTTTCCCCTTTGTTTTGAGGATTGGGGTAAAACGTAGGTAAGTGTATGGCTTGATTGAAAGCTACCCTGGATACCACCTTAGGCATAAATGACTGGTTGGTTCGAAGGGAAACCCTGTCCTGATGGAAGATGAGAAAGGGCTGCACAGCCATGAGGGCTTGTAGTTCCGAAACCCTACGAACTGAGGTAATGGCCAGAAGGAAAGCTGTTTTCCAGGACAAATACTGCAAATCTGTTGAGGCAGCTGGTTCAAAGGGAGGCAATGTTAATTTTTCTAGAATGTAATTAAGATCCCAGGCTGGCACTGGTTGTTTCCTTGGTGGTCTTATATTTTTAGCCCCTCTGAGGAACTGTCTTAAGAGTGGGTGAGAGAATAAGGGTGGATCAGTGTTGAATTCTGCAGAAATGGCTGAGGCATGGATTTTTATGGAGGAAAATGAAAGTCCACTGTTCAGCAGCTCAGCTAGATACTGTAATACCCGAGGCAAATTCAGTTTTCTAGGGTCCTGGCCTTTTTTCTCATTCCAAGAGCAAAACCGTTTCCATTCTGCGGAGTAAGCCTTTCTAGTAGATGGCCTTCTGGCCTCCAAAATGACATCCTGCACCTCTTAGGGGAGTAGGGTCTGTTGTGGTGTTAAGGAATTTTCCATGCAGCGAGATTGAGTGTTTTCAGCTGACTGTGAAGAGTTTTGTAGCTGTGCTGAGTCAGCAGAAGTGGCATTAGAGGTAGGGGCCAGGGAGGAGTATGTGTTAGGCTCCTCAGGAGTGGGTACCAGTGTTGTCTTGGCCAGTCTGGAGCAATCAGTATCATCTTCGGTCTGTCTGCTCTTGCTTTCAAGAGCACCTTGGACAGAAGAGGCAGAGGTGGGAAAGCGTAAACTGTCCATGCTGTCCAACTGAATGAAAGGGCGTCCACTCTCCAGGCCTTTGGATGAAAGGTCCTTGAACAAAACTTTTCCAATTGATGATTCCTGTGGGAGGCGAAGAGATCTGTCTGGCCTCCCCCACGCTTGGATTATCTTTGTAAACACTTGAGGATGCAACTTCCATTCGTGTGGATCTGTCATATTTCTGCTTAGATTGTCTGCCAGCGTGTTTTCCAAACCTGGCAAGTACAGTGCTTGAAGTTCGATTTGCCATTCCAGAGCCAAGTTCCAAAGTGTCATGGCTAGTCTGCACAGGGGGTATGAATGTGTTCCTCCTTGTTTATGTACCACATTACTGTGGTGGTGTCTGTTCTTATCAATAATTGTCCTGGATGCAGGAGGTCCTTGAAAGCTGTAATTGCATTCATCACTGCTAGCATTTCTTTTTGATTGATGTGAAGGTGCTTTTCCTTTTGGGACCATTCGCCCTGAATGCACCTGTCTGTCATGTGCGCCCCCTAGGCGTAATCTGAGGCGTCTGTTGTGATGACTTGATTTGCTTGAGGCTTGCAGAATGGGAGACCTGTGTTTGTTTGACATGCTTGGGCCCACCATAGCAATTCCTTTTGCAAACATGGAATTATTGGTATTATTGTTTCCAAACTGTGGCTGTGTTGAGACCATAGGTTTTTTAGGTACCATTGAAGTTTCCTCATATGCAACTTTGCACATGGGATTAAAAGAATGCAAGATGCCATGAAGCCCAGAGCCTGTAGGATTTTCCTTGCAGTAAGCCTGGTACAATTTGCTAGTATTTTGAAGTACTGAGTTAGTTTGTCCCTGTTTTTCTGGCGTAAGATAGGCCATCTGGGTGTTTGTATCCAAGTTGGCACCCAGGAAAGTTATTTTCTGAGATGGTGTTAGCCTGGATTTCTCTTTGTTGATTGTGTATCCCAGGAAATTCACTAACTGTGTTGCATAAGCCAGATGTTCCAGAAGTATGTGCTTGCTGTCCGCTTGGATCAGGCAGTCATCCAAATAAGGGTAAATTTGTATCCCTTGAAGTCTGCAGTAGGCAATTACTGATGCCAGGCATTTTGTGAATACTCTGGGCGCAGCAGATAAGCCAAAGGGCAATGCAGAGAATTGATAGTGGATTGAACCTGCAAGAAATCTGAGGTATCTTCTGCAGCTTTGTCTGATTGGGACATGCAGGTATGCCTCCTTGAGGTCCAATGTTACCAGCCAAAACTCCTTGCCCAGCATGGGAAGAAGCTGCTGTAATGTGAGCATCTTGAATTTTGGTATGAGTAAGAATGTGTTTAGGATTGATAAGTCCAAAATGGGTCTCCAGTCGGTTCCTTTCCTTGGTACCAGAAATAGCCTGGAATAAAAACCTTGAC
Organism: Protopterus annectens; assembly: GCF_019279795.1. Taxonomy (NCBI): domain Eukaryota; kingdom Metazoa; phylum Chordata; order Ceratodontiformes; family Protopteridae; genus Protopterus; species Protopterus annectens. The sequence continues at coordinate 1,479,298,041 of NC_056743.1, read as the reverse complement.
CTTGTTCGTGAGTAGGTACCTCTTGAATAGCTTTCATGTCTAGGAGCTTTGAAATTTGTAGTTGTGCCTCTGCCCTTTGATTGTGTGGCAGGTTTGGCATGCCTCTCATTTTTGGAAGAGTGTGAAAATGAAATCTGTAGCCTCTGTTTATAACGTCCAGGATCCATTTGTCTGTTGTGACAATATGCCAATTTCTTGTAAATAATGCCAGCTTTCCTCCCAAGGGTGCTGCCAGCTGAGACTTACTTGGCATGGAAAGGAGGAAGTCACTGGGTTTGTTTCCTGTATTGTTGTGCACCGTCTTCGCCACCTCTTGGTGCTGGAGCTTGCCATTGCCTGCCTCTATATGATCCTTGTGATTGTCCTCTGCCCCTTGTGCGCCTGTATCTACCTCTTTGGGGCTCGTCCGTGGCTGGAAAGGACCAGTTTTTAGAAGGCCAATTTCTGCTAAAACGTGGTGGTTGAACCTGTAGAAAAGCTTTGACAGTTTGCATAGATTTGGCTTTTTCTTCCATTTTCCGTAGTATCTCCTCAGCATTAGTACCAAATAGCACATCCTTTTGTAAAGGAGCATCTAGTAGTTTAGCTTTCACATGATCAGGCAAGATTTCTTCCCTAAGCCATGCATGTCTACGAATGACTGATCCTGTTAACAGCAGCTCTACTTGAGGCCTCTAGGGCATCATAGCCACATTGTAAGGTGTGTTTACCCACTTGTTCTGCACTATGCATCATATCCTGCAACTCCTTCAAATCTGGTTGTTCAGGTTGAGACATTTTATTTCTTAATTGTGATAACAGAAACTGCTGACATTTTAGCATATGAAACTGACAATTTAAGGCCCTCATGGCTAGGGTGGCCGAGGTATATACCCTTTCCCCCCACCTTTCTAAGGATCTTGACTCTCTTTCGGAAGGTAGTGGATTCTTAGCAGTAGAGGCCTTCATACCCTTGGGGCCTTGAGAAATGGTTTCAGGGTCAGCATTATGGCTTTTGTAAAGAAATTGGTGAGAGTTAGGAACTCTAATACCTATCAGGCTTGACTGGGGCAGGAGGCAGGGAATCCGGATTAAGGCAAGCCTCCGAATAAACATCATCAAGTATGTCCAAGACAGGAGGTATCGCCAGAGGTCTGTGTTGAGGTAACAAAAGAAATTCCTTAAGTCTTTTCTTGGAATCAGAAAAGTCTTGGCCTTCCCAATGGAAGTGTTCCCTCAAGGTGTGCAAGGTTTCCCCAAAAGAAAAATCCCCAAAAGAAAAATCCTCAGGAGGAGAAACAGAAGGAATGGACTGCTCTGCATCAGAATCTTCAAAAGGGGAGTAAGAGTGTTCCTCTACATCAGAATGTTCTGAAAAAATGGAGGCCTGATCAGAAGAGAGTGATTCATCCTCCACTCTGGGTCTCTTGTCTGGAGGGAGTTGGGAACCCCTGATAAGAGTAATTAAGTCCTCAGCCATTTTAAGCATCTGATTTTTAGGCATGGGGCCTGGAGATGGGCCCTGTGCAACAGGCCTCTTGGGATGCCTGGCTGATTTGGACTTAAAGGCCTTAATGGAAAAGGAAGATGAGGGTCTAAAGACACCATGGGCGGAAGTGGACTTGTCCACATCAGGAGGCTCAACGCTCACAGTGGCTTCAGTGGTTGTAGTCTGGGTATGGGCCGAGGTACCTGCGGTCTCGGTTACAGAAGACACCACCAAAGAAGTGTAGTCGGTAGTCAGGGACTGCATAGGCATCTCGCTGAGAACCGGACCACGTGTAGCCAGTTTTGGCGTGGTGTCGGTGGGGGCCTCGCGTGTCGGTCCTTGTCCTTGCGACAGCCCGAGACGTCGTGGTCTGGGCCTAAACAAGGTATGCAAAGGGAATGTAAATCCTTATGCGGTATTTGCTTCCCACAAGAAATACAATTGTTAACTTTTTCTGACATCGGTCTGAGGCAAGAAAAGTTTCAACGGGTACTTAGCTTTAATGAAGACTTCGGTTTCCAATTTTTCGTAAATTCAGGAGCTGGCCGACCGGCACTTGCGAACTGCTTCTGCTTCGGGCACCGCGCGGCAAAAAAGACTGAAGAAAATGGCGTTGGCTGTGTCTTATATACCCCTGTCGCACTGACGTCAGGAAAGAATGAGACAACAACCGACGCCAGACCTAGACTTTGGAATTCGGCCGACCGAGGACCCGCCTGACGGCAGAGAACCCCATCTGTGATTACTGCAGCTGTATGCACGATGAACATCTGGTGAAGAGACAGCACCTTGAATTTTGGAATCACCAAAAAGGTGACAGGTCCAGGATAGGATGCCATGAACGGTCTTTTCTGGGTACCAGAAAATGTCTAGAGTAAAACCTTGTACTTCGCAAGGGACGGCTTGCACCTGTCACCCCTGGGATTCCGGATATTGGCAAAGGCTCTTGCCACCCCCATAGTGCCTTTTTTAGGCAAGGCTCAAATTCTAAACCTACCACCCTAGAACACAAAAAAGGAAAAAAACTAAGGGTAATGCTGCTCAATGCCAGAAGTCTAAATCTCAAAATGCACGCACTCGAGGCCCTTCTCAGTATGGAGAACATCGATGTCTGTGCTGTGACAGAAACCTGGTTCAAGGCTCCTGAGAGCACCCCAGCACTAACAGGTTTTACCTCATACCATGCTCCGCCCCAAAATCCGGACAATACCAAGAAAGGAGGGGGGCTATCCATATTCATCAAGGACACCCACACCTCAAGACTGGTGGCAACGCACGATGCATCGGAGACCATCCAGGTGCAATTAACCACAGGCAAGACTGCTCTGCAAATTGTAGCATGTTACAGGCCACCCTCACAAACTCAGGAACCTCACATGGCTTTCCTGAAAACACTGGAGGGGATAAATGTATCTCCAAACACCATCATACTAGGTGACTTCAATTACCCTAATATAGACTGGGAACACTACTCAAGCCCAAACACCCTAACCCAAAAGTTCCTGGAATTCATAAACTCAAATGCCATGGAACAACTAGTCACCATCCCCACAAGAGGAGAAAACATACTTGATCTCATCATCACGAACATGGGAGCACAATGTTCAACACCGGAAGTATACCCCTCACTGGTGAGATCAGATCACAAACTAATCTTGCTGGAGGTCCTCATCCCACCCCCACCTGAAATAAAAAAGACCACAGTAAAAAACTTCTTGAAAGCAGACTTCACACTTCTAAAGACTAGTGTGGTCTCCTTTAAGGCCCCCGAGCCGGCGGAAAACAGTACTCAAGCCACTGAATCACTTACAAATGCCTTCTACCCGCACCTGTAGCACTGCATGGATAAGGCAATCCCAAGCAAAACAAAGACTCTTTGTACCAAGGGCAAGCGTCCAGTCTGGTGGACCCCAGCCATAAACAAACTCTACAACAAAAGGAGGAAGCTACTACAAGATAGAGCAAAATCCTTAAAAGGTAAGACACCCTTGATCACTATAAGTAAAAAACTAAGAGCTCTCATAAAATCATCCAAAGCAAATTTTGAGAGAAAAATAGCTAAAGACTCAAAGGACAATCATAAGGTCTTCTTTAGCTATGTTAGAAACCTGGGAGGAAACTCCCAGATATGCTCAGAACTAGTTCAAAATGATGTGAAGATTACTGATCCTACAGACATTGCCAACATACTGGCTGACAGGTTCAGTGCAAACTTCTCCCAATAGGAGAGATATCTCTACCAAATGGTTGCACCCCCCCCAAACATCTCAAACGCCCAATTGAGAACTGCTCTCTCCAAAGCAAAAACACAGCATCCATGGGACCTGATGGTGTCCCAGGCTGTGTGCTCCACGAACTCAACGAGGAATTAAACCCACAGCTAGGACAGCTGTTTAATCATAGTCTCACCTCTGGATACGCACCCAGGAGTGGCGCACTGCGACTGTGGTCCCACTTCACAAAGGCGGTGCCTCCACAGACCCTGGAAATTACCGGCCCATTAGCTTGACAAGCCTTATCTGCAAAGCTATGGAGAGGATCATAATGGACCTCATAAATAAAGACATAGGGAATTTGCAGACTTTGGATCCAACCCAGTTTGGCTTTGTCAAAGGCAGATCATGCCTTTTAAACTTGGTTGACTTTTTCGAAACAGTCACCAAAGCCATTGATGAGGGAAAAGCAGTCCATACGGCCTACCTCGATCTGGCGAAGGCCTTCGATACAATACCCCACTCGGGTATCATTGAAAAACTCATCAGCTTAAATGTTAACCCATAACATCACAAGATGGGTTGCAAACTGGCTGAGTGACAGAACCCACAGGGTCAGAGTTGCTGGCGCCATGTCAGACTCAAAGCCTGTCACAAGTGGTGTCCCACAGGGCTCAGTCCTGGGCCCACTCTTGTTTGGCATCTACTTTTCCGAAGTACAAGCAAACACAGGAGGGTTATGGCTGACAAAGTTTGCAGATGACTGCAAACTGGCCAGTGAAAACACATCTGACACGGATATCCTTCAGAAGGGTCTCACAGAAACGGATGACTGGTGCCAGAGCCATGGCCTAAAGTTAAATGCCAAAAATGCATAGTCATACCCTTCGAAAAACAAGGTTACCCCTAGCTACCATATAGGTGGTAATCCTCTGAGCACAGAAGAAGTTATCAGGGACCTGGGGACCCAGGTTGACAGTAGCCTGTCATTCGACACCCATGTAGCTAAAGTAGTTAGGAAGACCTTCTACATTGCCCACCTCATCATGAAGGGATTCACATCTAGATCAAGGGAGGTCATAGTCTCCTATACTCATCACTCATCAGACCAATGATTGAGTACAATGCCCCATTCGAATGTATCTCACCCGACACTTGCAGCAGCTAGAGAGGCCACAAAAGTTCCTCACCAAAAGGATAAAGGGTCTAAAAATCTGTCCTATGCTGCCCGACTGAAAGAACTCCAGCTCTATTCAGTCGCTTACCGCTTGCTCAGAGGTGACCTATGCCTGACATACAAGGCCATGTCAAACCCAGAGTTGATGAATATGCTTCACCTCAAAAAATCTAGATCCGTCAGAGCCACAAGGGCGGGAGACTTAAACCTCGACACGGCTATTAATAGGACGTGCTGGAGGGATAGATTCATCACCCAAAGACTCCCTATGCTGTGGAACAAAATCCCGGTATATGTGAGGCAGAGCACCTCGCTGGCCTTGTTCAAGAGAAATCTTGACCAATGGATGGGAGACCGCAGATATACTCCAGGTATTACCTCAGTGTCACTGCTAGACAGAGGCACAGCAGAATAATGGGTATAGTTCCCCATACAAAAGGGGTGGCTTAAGCCACAAAACTATGGGCTAGGCTTATAAATGCCCTCGGGCAGATAGCCTAGTATGAACCTATGAACCTATGAACCTTTTCCTCTTCTGGTACCAACTGAATAGCCCCCATGCTTAAGAGAGAGAGTACTTGTTTTGGGTCTCTGCCCACTGATTTGGGGGTAGATCTGGTCACCTGCTTGGTGTTGGTAACGTGTGGAAGTGATCTGTATCCCTGGGACACTATATTTAAAACCCATTTGTCCTTGGTAATGAGTTCCCAGTTCTTTGCATTAAGAGCAATCTTTCCCTCCAAAGGGGCAGTCAGCTGAGAAGTGCTTGGAAGTTTTAAAAAGTCATTGAGACAGTTTACCACAGGAGGGAGTTTTATTACTCCCAGATTTGGAAGTGGAGATCCCCCCCACTGCTTAGTCCTGTGCATACCCTGGGACTGAAGCCTGGGAGCTCTGCTGGATCTGGGTTTGGACTGAAGGTCTGGAAGAGGCAGGAAAGGACTAATCTTTGGAAGGCCAATACCTACTAAACCCTTGGAGGTTGTACTTGTAAAAAATCTTTAACAGTTTGCATAGATTTAGCTTTTCCCTCCATCTTTTTAAGAACTTCTGCCTTGTTGCCAAACAGGTGGTCCTGGTTTAAAGAAGCATCCAGTAATTTTGCTTTAACATGATCTGGCGAAGATTGCTCCTTAAGCCAAGCATGCCTTCTAAGTACAGACCCAGTTACAACAGCCCTGCAAGATGCCTCTAATGAATCAAAACCACATTGCAAAGTATGTTTTCCAACTTGTTCAGCTGAATGCAGTAAATCCTGTAAATCCTTATTTTCAGCCCGATCAGGAATCAACATCATTTGCTGTTTAAGCAATCCAATAATATGGTGCTGATAATTTAACATATGAAACTGGCAGTTTAATGCCCTAATGGCCAAAGTTGCAGAAGTGTATACCTTCTTACCCAATCTATCCAGTGTCCTGGAGTCTCCATCAGATGGGGTAGGATTTTTGGCATTAGTAGCTTTAATGGTCTTGGGTCCCTGTGAAATGGTCTCAGGATCCGCAGTAGGATTTTTAAAAAGGAACTTCAGAGTCAGGGACCCTGTAATATCTATCAGGTTTCCTTGGAGCAGGAGGTAGAGAGTCAGGGGCCAAGCTAGATTCCGAAAAGGCATCAACAACAATGTCTAGTACACGACGTACGGCTAAAGGCCTGTGCTGGGGCAGGAGTAAGAAATCCTCAAGCCTCTTTTTAGAATCAGAGAAATCCTGACTTTCCCAATAAAAATGCTCCCTGAGAGTATGCAAGGTTTCACCAAGAGAGAAATCATCTGGGGGGGGGGGGGGGGGCAGAGGGAATAGAGTCTTCAGCATCACAATCCTCGGCAGAGTTAGAGGGAATAGAGTCTTCAGCATCACAATCCTCGGCAGATTAGGGTAAATCCTTGTCAGAGGAAATAGAAAATTCAGAATCCTGGTCATAAGTATCATAAGCAAACTCAGTCCTAGGTCTCAGAGGGGGAAGGCTGGGCTTCCCCGATTAAAATAATAAGGTCTTCAGCCATTCTTATTTGTTTTTTGGGCATAGAGGCCTGACCATGTGGTCTGGGCATCAGTTTTCTAGGCATGGTTCGAGTTTTAGGCCTTGAAGAAGATGGCATCAGTTTAATACACAAGTCAGTAGGCCTGAATACACCCTAAAAACCCGGTGCCTGCACAGCAGCTCCGGACCCATCCAAGGTAGAGACATCGGCAGGTTCCACAGTTGAAGCATCTCGCGACATACTGGACTCCGAATGGGTCTCAGTAGGGGCCTACGAATCTGAAGTAGTGGGTATCCGGGGCTGCGAAAGTGCCTCACTGAGTACTGGCGACTGGCTTAGGAGAAAAGTCATCGGCAGCTTTGGACCTAGGCGGCCTGTCTATCTTTGCATTTTTTCGGAATGTCAGTAGTCGGATGGCTTACCGAAGACATATCAGGATAATTGAACCGAGCACCAAAATATTTAGAAGCATAAATATACAGACAACAGACAGTTTGTGGTTTAAATAAGGCACAAAACCGACAGCGAGGTACATCGTTTTCAGGGCCTAGGCAAGGAATACAGTACGAATGAAAATCTTTGAGGAATTTGCTTTCCATAAGTAATGCAATTATTTACTTTTACTGACATCAGTTTAGATCAAGAAAAAAAGTTTCCCCAACCGGGTACTTAGCTTTTAGTTGAAGACTTCGGTTCTGAAACACGAAAACGAAAATTTCAGGAGTCTGCCAACCGGCACTTGCAAACTGCTTCTGCTTCCGGCACCGCATGGCAAGAAAGACTGATGTAATGGTTTTGGCTGCATGTTTTATACCCCTGACGACCTGATGTCACAGAAGAAGGGACAGCAACCGACGCAGGACCCAAGGCTTAGTTAATCAGGCCAACTGAGGGCTACTGTAAGCAGATAACCCAAATGTTATGAATGCAACAGTGAAACACAAAGAACATCTTTTCTATTTGCTCTTGTAAACTTTTCTGGTGGAAGCTTTAAGTGAAAGTGACAAGATTCTTTTAACTGGGGAGGAAAGCCTGGAATGGTCTAACCATCACTGGAACTGGAGAAACCATGCAGTCAATTTGAGGCCTATCAAACCTGAGTGAGTTTGTCCTGAATGGTGGGAAAGGAGGCCTGGACTTGGATCCAGAATCCAGGGTGGAAGTATCAGGTGAAACCAAAGGAAGGGAAACCAGACCTGTCGAGGCCAGAAGGGTGCACTGAGTATCATTTTGCTCTTTAACCTCTCAGCTTTCTGGAGAAATTTGGGGATAAGAGTAAAGGAGACCGGAGGCCAAGCATGGACTAGAGCATCTCTCAATGATGGTCCATGAGGAGGGAATCAGTGCAAAGAACCTGCTGCATTTGTTGCTGGATGGGGATGCAAAGAGATAACAGCAAGTTTGGCCCCATAAGATAACCACCATGAAAAACTTCCAAAGCCAACTTTGGACTCCTAAAAACAGATGTGGCTAACTTCACGGCACCCATGCAAATGGGGAATAGTTGCATGCCCGCCGAATAATACATCAATGCACTGTATAAACATGTACACAAATGCATGGATGTCAGCATACCCAATAGAACAAAGACGCTCTCCTCCAAAATAAGGAAGCCAATCTGGTGGTCTCCTGCCATAAACTCTACAAGAGAAGAAGGAAACTGTTGCGGAATAAGGTGAAGTCCCATGACTGGAAAAACTCCATTATCGGCCTCAACAAAAAGTTGAGCTCCCTCAACAAATCATCTAAAGCTAGCTATAAAAGCAGAACTGCAGCAGATAGTAAAGACAACCACAAGGTCTTCTATAGTTATGTAAAGAATCTCCACGGCAATACCCAGATTTGCTCTGAGCTACTGCACAATGGTACCTCCTATACAGCGCCAACAGATATTGCCAATATACTGGCTGACAGATTAAGTGCCAACTTTGCCCCCCAAAGGTTCGATCACAATACCAGTAGATTGCTAGGCACCCAGTACTACTGCTGCACAGGTTAAAACAGCACTGTCCAAAGCAAAGAATGCAGCTTCTATGGAACCTGACAATATCCCTGGCTGTGTTCTACATGAACTACAGAGTGAACTGGCACCTCACCTGTGTGCCCTGTTCAATCACAGCATCATCTCAGGCTTTGTCCCTACCGAATGGTGTACAGCTATAGTCTTCCCTCTCCACAAAGGAGGAGCGACTACAGACCCTGGGAACTATCGCCCCATTAACCTGACAAGTCTGATAGGCAAAGCTATGGAACGCATCATCATGGACCTAATAAACAAGGATATGGGGAATCCCGAAACTCTAGATCCTACACAGTTTGGTTTTGTGAAGGGTAGATCATGCCTGCTCAACTTGGTCGACTGAGTCAGTCACTAAAGCTGTGGATGAAAGCAAGGTGGTTCATACAGCCTATCCTGATCTGGCCAAGGCCTTTGATATCATCCCACACTCAAGAATCATAGAAAAACTCACTAAGCTAGGCATCAACCCCTATATCACTAGGTGGGTTGCAAACTTGGTCACAGATAGAACCCACAGTGTGAAAGTAGCCGACTCCAAGTCAGACTGCCAACCAGTCACGAGTAGAGTCCCACATGGTTCAGTCCTGGGTCCTCTCCTGCTTGGTAACTACTTCTCTGAAATCCAGGCCAACACGAAGGGACTTCGGCTGACAAAGTTCGCAGACTATTGCATGTTGGGAGCTATTATCTCCCCAAGTGATGTTGACATCCTCCAGAAAGACCTCACTGAGACCAACGGCTGGTGTCAGAACCACGGCCTTAAGCTCAATGCCAAAAAAGGTGTTTGTCATCCCTTTTGGGAAAAAACGGCTCCCATGAATTACCCATATCGATGGTAGTTCACTGAACACAGAAGGCATTATAAGAGATCTGGGGACCACAGGTTGACAGCAACCTCTCTTTTGACCACCACAACGTCACGGTGGTCAGAAAGTCCTATGTGGCACATCTCATTACTAAGGGTTTTGCATCAAGGAAGAAAGAGGTCAATGTCTACCTCTACTCTTCCCTCATTAGACCAATCGAGTACAATGCCCCATTTGGCATGTACCTCACTAGACACATGCAAAAACTGGAGAGGCTGCAAAAATACCTCACAAAGAGGATCCTAGGCCTTAAACACTTGTCCTATATGGACAGACTAAAAAAACTCTATTCTCGGTTTCATATCGCCTACTTAGAGACAATCTCTGCTTAACTTACAAAGTCATGTCTGACCCAGCTCCGTCAGAAATGCTACATCTAAAGAAACCCCAATCCCTCCGTTCCACATGCTCCAGAGACCTCAACCTCATTACACAATCAACAGAATGTGCTGGAGGGGTAGGTTCATAACCCAGAAACTGCACATGTTATTGAATAGACGTCCCATTACTCAGCCAAGCTCCCCGTGGTCCTGCAGAGTGGTGCTAGCAGCAGAGGGGCTAAAAGAGCGACTGCTAACCTGATAAATGTTTTTTCCCTGCTACTACCAGGGAGACTGTCCGATCTAGCTAAATTGCAAGTATTTCTGCTTCTTGAACTGTTTTAAACTGTTTAAAGTTGTTTTTTGCACCTGGACTTCTAAAGTCTGTCCTGTTTTTTGCATATACCTGTTGAGGCTACACACTCAAGTGCGCTAGCCTGTGTTACATATTTACTGCATTTTCCTGCTGTTTGTTGCAAGAAAGAAAAAAAAACAAAAATTATCCTCGTTTCCCGTCTTTCCTGACCTAGAGTAGTCCAAATACAGGCTTTGCTGTAGTCTGGACTTTTGGAAAGTTCCTGTGTTGCCCATTTCCTTCCTTGGATAAAGGGAGGCGTCTTTGTTCACCAGTGGCAGTGGGGAGCTTAGAGCAGCCTATCTATCCCTGGAGGAGTGTTCCCAGCACAAGAATCTGACAGTCTATTGACCGTTTTGGGCCAATTTCTAGCTCTTTCAAGTCAACACTTTATAAAACACGCTTTGGCGCGGCTTTGCGCGATTTTGCGCATAGCGCAGCATCGGGCAGCTCTGCTTAATTGGGTTTAAACCATCCTCGGCTCCACAAAGTCTGCTCTTCACTGTTTCCCTTAGAACTGATCTAGTTCTCATAATAAACACCCTATTCCTACTCTAAAGCCTGGCACTTGCTCACTAAAGCAATTATATAAGTCAGCACTAAAAAATTAAAAGCACTACACCCTCACAAACTAGTACCGTGTTCCCCATTGGCCCTTTTTTCAATTATAAAGGAATTCCCAATACTATTCTAGCATGTCCAAAGATCAGTTGTCAATCTCCTCTCCGGTCCAGCTGGTGAATCTGGGAATCTTGAGGCAATGTTACAACTGCCTCATCTACAGACAACCCTCTCCTCCTCCCAACAAATTCCAACACATGTGAGAAATGCAACCATACAGCCAAACTGGAGGCAAAGCTCTCTCAACTCAGTACTGGCATAACCAGACAGGAGAAGGAAACTACACTCACTACAATTCCAGTCTCACATAGACCTACCACGACAGCAAACCAAACACAAACACACAAAAACATACTCTGAGGCTCTAAAAATAAACCTGCCTAAGCAGCAAAAAAACTCCAAAGCAGACACCCAAGCAACCGCTACCCCAAAACAAAACACGTGCAACACATAGCTCACAAAGCCAGAGTGCCGAACAGTCACAGCCCTTAAGGCTAAACAACACACCTGATACACTTGTAATAGGTGACTATAGTCAGGCACACTGACATCCCGCTCACCAGGCCGAACAAGAAGGTCACGGTGAGCTGCCTGTTGGGTGCTAGGATCCGCCACATAACACAAGCACTCAGGTCACTCCAAGGCAAGTACAAATATAACTCACACCAGCATGGACAATAACTGAATGACCTGAGACGTGCCTCCATGGACTACATGAAAAGACACAGAGGAGCTCTCCGAGCATGTAGCCCAGGCCGGTATGACCCTGACCTTGAGTAGCATCTTACCCTCACACCAAGAATGATGCCACAATATGAAGACAAGATGATCAATTTCAACAATTGGCTTAAGTATCGGTGTCATTCAAAGGGGATCCAATGCCTGTCAGCCTGGGATGACATGCTCGACAAGCCACGATGCTTCGCTAGGGACGGCTTGCACCTGTCACCCCGCTTTCGGATATTGGCAAAGGCTCTTGCTACCCCCATAGTGCCTTTTTTAGGCAAGGCTCAAAAGACAAATCCACCTCCATAGGTATCACAAGGGATAAGAAACTAAGAGTAATGTTACTCAATGCCAGAAGTCTAAACCTCAAGATGCACGCACTCGAAACTCTCCTTAGCATGGAGAACAGATATCTGTGCAGTAACAGAAACCTAGTTCAAGGCTCCCGAGAGAACCCCAGCACTACCAGGTTATACGACAAACCAAATAAACCAAACGAATATGAGCTGTAGGAATCACAAGTTCAAGGCTAACGAAATAAAATGAAATTTAATAAAGTAAGCACACGCTTTCGGAGGGCTCAATGGCACTCCTTCCTCAGACAAAGTCAAAATTCCAAAATTACAAGCGCTTATGTTAATTAAATGTGTTCAAACAAGCAAATTAAGCAGGACTAAACCCCATTAAAGGGGTATATTCATGCTACTGACACCAAGAATCAAACTAAACGCATTCACCTTAAAAAATGTATACAGTGTGAAGATCTTAAGACTTTAACCACCATAAATAAAACTTAACTAAAAAAATTAATTAAACTTTATATGGTTAAATTCAAATACAGTTTTACAAATACTTAAAAACAATCTAACCATATTATCTTTTCAATGATAATTCTTTAAAATACAACTAATAGACACATGTACCTCATACCATGCTTTTCGGCCCCAAACCTTGGACCGAACCACAAAAGGAGGGGGAGTATCAATATTCGTCAAAGATACCCACACCTCCAGGTTAGTGGCACAGCACAAAGCATCAGAGACTATCCATGTCCCACTAACAGTGGGTAAAACTGCCCTCCAGTTGATAGCCTGCTACAGACCACCCTCCCAAACCCAGGAACCCCACTCGGCCTTCCTGAGAACACTGGAAAATATGAAGGTCTCTCCAAACACCATTATATTGGGCGACTTCAACTACCCAAACATAGACTGGGAGCATTAATCTAGTTCCAACACCCTAGCCCAAAGGTTCCTAGAATTTATAAACTCAAATGCTATGGAACAACTTGTTACCAATCCCACAAGAGGGGAAAACATACTGGACCTGATCATCACCAACATGGGGGCTCTATGCTCCAGACCAGAAGTGTATCCCTCACTGGTAAGATCAGACCATAAACTAATCTCACTGGATATTCACATCCCGACCCCACCCCCTGCCGAGAAAACCACAGTGAAAAACTTCTCTAAAGCAAATTTCACACTCCTCAAAACCGAGGTGGAAAACTTCAAAGCCCCCGGGCCTGTGGAAAATACGGCCCAGACCGCAGAATCCTTTATAAACGCATTCTATGAACACCTTCAGGAATGCATGGATCATGCAATCTCAAATAAAACCAAGAACCAATCCTCCAAAGGCAGGCGTCCTGTCTGGTGGACCCCAGCCATAAACAAACTGTACAATAGAAGGAGGAAGCTACTACATGATGGAGCAAAATCCCAAAAAGGGAAGGCATCAGTATTAGCAAAAAACTACGGGCACTCATAAAATCGTCTAAGGCCAGCTTCGAGAGAAAATTGCACAGGACACTAAGGATAATCACAAGGCTTTCTTTAGTTATGTTAGGAACCTGGGTGGGAATTCCCAGATATGCTCAGAATTAGCCCAAAATGACAAAAAATACACTGAACCCACAGACATCGCCAACATCCTAGCTGACAAGTTCAGCGCAAACTTCTCCCACCCACACCAAAAGGGCAAATATCTATCCCAGCAGAGTGCTGCCCCCCTGACATCTCAGATGCTCAGGTAAGAGCCACCCTCTCCAAAGCAAAAAAACACAGCATCAATGGGACCAGACGGTGTCCTGGGCTGCGTCCTACATGAACTCCAAGAAGAGCTAAACCCAAACATAAAACTAACTGTTCAATCTCAGCCTTACTACAGGATATGTACCCAAAGAGTGACGTTCAGCAACAGTGGTCCCTCTCCACAAAGGTGGTGCCTCAATGGATCCTGGAAACTATCGCCCCATAAGCCTGACTAGCTTGGTCTGCAAAGCTATGGAAAGGATCATGGACCTCATAAATAAAGATATTGGGGACCTACAGACACTGGATCCTACCCAGTTCGGCTTTAAGGGCAGATCCTGCCTCTTAAACCTGGTCGATTTCTTTGAAACAGTCACCAAGGCCATTGACGAGGGGAAGGTGGTCCACACAGCCTACCTGGACCTCACAAAAGCCTTCGATACAATACCCCAATCAGGCATTATAGATAAGCTTACCAGCTTAAATATAAACCCCTATGTCACTAGATGGGTTGCAAACTGGCTCAAGGACAGAACCCACATGGTTAGAATTGCTGGAGCTATGTCAGACTCCACACCAATTACAAGTGGCGTCCCACAAGGCTCGGTCCTGGGACCGCACTTGTTTGGTATATATTTCTCGGAGGTACAGGCCAACACGGAAGGACTGTGGCTGACCAAGTTCGCAAATGACTGCAAACTAGGCGCCATAATAGACTCTCCAGCCGACACAAGCATCCTACAAAAGGGCCTCATAGAATCAGACAACTGGTGCCAGAGCCATGGCCTCAAGCTAAACGCCAAAAAGTGTATAATCATCCCCTTTGGCAAAAACAAAGTGCCCACATATTACCACATAGGTGGCAATCCATTAAGTACGGAAGAAGTAATTAGGGACTTGGGAACCCAAGTTGATAGCAATCTCTCATTTGAAAACCACGTGGCCAAAGTGGTTAGAAAAACATTTTATATAGCCTACCTAATCATGAAGGGATTCACATCTAGATCAGGGGAGGTCATCGTGCCTCTTTACTCATCCCTCATCAGGCCCATAATTGAGTACAATGCCCCTTTTGGGATGTACCTTACCAGACACCTGCAGCAACTGGAAAGACCCCAAAAGTACCTCACCAAGAGGATCAAAGGGCTCAAACAGATGCCATATGCTGCCTGGTTAAAGAAACTCCAGCTCTAATTGGTGGCATACCGCCTGCTCAGAGGCGATCTGTGCCTGACGTATAAAGCCATGTCCAACCCGGAATTAATGGACATGCTGCACCTCAGAAAATCCAAATCCCATCGAGCTACGCGCTCGAGAGACTTGAACCTCAGCACTGAAATAAATAGGACATGCTGGAGGGACAGATTCATAACCCAGAGGCTCCCTTCACTCGAATAAAATCCCAGTCCAGGTTAGGCAGATTCCCTCATTGACTCTCTTCAAGATGAATCTTGATGAGTGGATGGGAGATCGTAGGTTTACCCCAGGTATCACTTCTGTGTCACTGTTATTCAGAGGCACAGTATACTAACCTTGAAAAAGGGCATAGCAAAATTCATTTAAAATGGGTGGCGAAAGCCAAACACACACTGGCTACGCTTATAAATGCCCTAGGGCAGATAGCCTAGTATGAACTTATACATGTCAAACAGAGCACCTCACTGGCCCTCAAGAGAAATCTTGAATGGATGGGAAATAGGAAATTCACCCCGGGGATCATACCAGTGGCTCTATTCGACAGAGGCACTGGGAACTATGGTTGGGTGGCATGATGCCAGGGTAATCCTATGGGCTAGGCTTGTAAAGGCTCCAGGGCCATTAGCCTAGTACACACCTATGAACCTATTTGAGGAATATAAAGTCTGTTATAGACTTATTAAGAGATGACTTGTGAGCATCTCATCAGGAAGTTTCTGCTGAGTTTGTCTGCTAAAAGGCTGGATTTCCAATGAATGCGCACTGCTACTAGAAAGCATTTGCAAGAGATTGCCCATTGCCAAACTCATTGCTTCTCGACAAAGTGGTAAGACCTGGTTCCCCCTTGTTTGTTGATATACCAGACTACAGACATACCGTCTTGTCTGTACTGCAATAGTCCCTAGAAGAAGAAAGCTCTGTAAGGCCTGCAATGCTAGAAGGACCGCTCTCATCTCTAGAACACTGATATGCAGATTGGTCTCCTGTGTTGACCATGTGCCTTGAACTCATCATCCAGTGTAATACCCCCCACCCAACTGGGATGCGTCTGTTGCCAACATCGCGACAGGGGGAGGAAGAATACATGGGCATCTTTCCTCGATGTCTCTCAAGTGAAGCCACCAGACTGGGGAGTCTTTGCACACACAAGATATTTTCAAGGGATTATTCATTGGATAGTTGTAGGAGGACCACTGTACTGCTAGAATCCACTGAAGAATCCTCGTGTGTAAGCGAGCTGTAAGAATCAACGTTATGGTTGCAGCCATAAAACCCAAAGTTTTGAAAATTAATTCTGCTGTTGGTAGCAGTGTGTGTCCAGACGTGCCCTTATTAAATCTGCCACTTGGACTGGCCTGGCTGTAGTTCAGACGTTTTGGGACTTAATGATTCCCAAAGTATTTGCTAAGTGAAGCAGATAATCCCTGGTTTGGAGGAGTACATGCCTGGTCGATGTAGTCAGAAGCCAGTTGTCCAGGTAAGGGAAACACTGAATCCGAGCAGTCTCAGGTGAGCCACTACTGCCACCATAGATTTAGTGTACACCCTGTTGGCTGTGGTGAGAAATAAGGGCAGAGTTCTGAACTTATTATGATAGTCTCCCAGTCAGAAGCGGAGAAACCTTTGAGAGTACCTGTTCATTTTGATGCAATAGTACATGTCTAAGATCTACTGAGCACATCCAGTGGTCTTTGGAGGACAGGTGAAATAGACTGTACCATGATCATCCAGAATTTTTTGTTCTTTACGGATTTTTTTTTTTTTAGGAAGGTTTGCTCCAGGATTGGTCTCCTGTCTTTTTTGGCACTAAAAAACCTTGAGTAGATTCCAGATCCTGTTTGGTCTGGTGGGACCTTCTGGATGACTCTTGTCCGTCAGCTGGAGTTTTGGAAGAAAGAATGCAATAACCTCTGGATATGATCCTTTACATGCAGTCATTTGTAATGGCTAGCCAGGCATTTAGGTGCAAGGATAGCCCGTCCCCCCCACACCCAACTGCCTCCAGAAAGGGACAGTCGGGGAACTGTTCAGGAGTATTGAAAGTATCTGTCAAAGAAGGAATCTAGAGATCCTTGGTTCTGTGGAGCTCCTCTGCCACATGGGCGGCATCTGCCAGAATAGTTATTTCTCCCCTCTATCTCTAGAGGAAAACTCTCCCTCTGAATCATGGAAAGGCTGTGTGATTTCCTGAACCACAATTTCTTACTTCCAAGTTGGTTCCTGAAAAATAGTCTTTGTGGGGTAGAGAATCAGATTTCAACAGCAGACAAGGTTTTCCCATCTTTTTCACATCGGGAGGAAGTAACTTATACGGCTGGCCCAAACAGTGGCAATCCATCAAAGGGAGCATTGATGAATGATGGCTTGAAAGGTTCTACAAAGTCACATCCAGGCATGTCTCCTTATGGCAATGCTTGAACCAGCGGCCCTTGAACCCTCAGCAGAGTGCAAAATTAACCTCATGGACGCATTTGAGATGGATTGCAGGGTGGCCATTCTCATGGAAAAGGTTTTCTGTTCCCCTTGAGACATGAATCCTGGGGCAGTGTTAAGAGAGTTACTTTAGTAAGTCTCTCTGCAACCTGGTAAACTGAACCAAGTAAATGGGAAGGGTGCTATGCGTACACCCAGTTCCCAAATCTGTCCAAAGCCCTAGACTCCTTGTTGGGGGGATGGAGAGTGGCTCGCTCCTCCTTTGTGGCTGCCGCAACAACCATAGCATCTACAGGGGTACCTTTTGTCCAGTGTTGCTCTTCTTAAAGGGCACAGAGGATTTTGTCAGCTCTTTTTAGTATGGGCTCCACAATGTCCGGCTCCTTCAATGCCCTGCAGAGACTCTGTCTAAGGTCACCCAAGATGTACATGGGCTAGACCCAAAGGCGTTCAGGAACACAGACTCCTCTGAGGAAGGGCTTTGAGTAAACCATACCACCTCTTTGCCATAGACATTAGGTGGAGATCTTAGGGACCCTTCACCCTTCGTCAAAGTCAGTGTCTTTTGTCAAAGATTCCTGACGGGAATCTAAGTGCCTCCTCTTGCACAGTCTCTTTCGAGGGACCCCCTCAGTGGGATGTTTCAGGGAGGTATCAGAAGAGAGGGGGAGCTCCACAGGAAGAAATGTTCAGACGTTCTTAGGGTCTGGTCTGGCTGTCCCTGAGATGGAGGATGAGCAGGCTCAGGCATAGAAGTCAGATTAGAAGCAGGACCCGAAGGAGGTAGAGTCGAAGTAATTCTCGGTTGAGAAAACACCCTTTCCACCACTTTGAATGCAGAAAGACCCAGAGAGGTCCTTGGAAGTCCCTCCGGAACCGTAGCTCTAAGAGCAGACAACCCCAGACCCTCATGGATCCCATGCCCAGGGGGTGATTGGAGCCAAGCTGTCCAGCTCTGAAGAAAAGCGATGGCTCTGAACACTTCAAAGTCAAGGACATCCCCTCGGACCCAATGCCGACACTTCGGATCAGAGATCTGTCAAGCTCCAACAAAGTCAGAGCCAATCAGAGAGGTCAACAGAGCACAGGATGGAAGGGCCATCGGATCAGAAGTATTGACTCTAGTAACCTGTGGATCTCAGGGCTCCGAAGGAGGAGGTCAGATCAGAGTATGAGTTATCAAGAGCATAAAGGTAGAATGGTGGCTCTTGGATCCAGTGGAGGAAGCAGCAGGTAAAATCCCCATCACTATCTGCATCCTGAGCAATCTCCTCATCATCCAGTCCACCTCCACTTCAGAAAGACTCCGGGAAGATCTAACTAAAGATGAAGTGGAGGGAGATCGGGGAGATTTCTTTGAGGTTCCCTGAAAAGGAGACCTTAAAGTTGGGAGATACTTTTTCCAGAGAGGAACTAGAAGTTTAGTGTCGAAGAGGAGACAATAATGTCTGTGTTGGATCAGAAAATTTCATTGTCTTAGCAGGTGGCTCAAATGTAGCTCTTTTAGGGAACAGAGCAGAAGAGTGTTATCAGTGCTCCTTGGATTTCTTATGCTTTTTTGTGGGGGGTTTGAGCCTCTGGTTCCTTTGAAGATCCAGCGACAGAGTAAGAATGGACTGAGGACGAAGGCCCTTTATTATTACCTTGTTGCAACGGTCATTAATTGCTCAGACATTGAAACCCACATGTCATAACTCAAATCTAAGGGACTGAAGTCTAGACAGTACCCATACTCTCTGTGGGCATCAGACTGTGGAATCTTGTGCCCACAAGAAGCACATTTTTTAAATCCAGATTTAATGGCCATAGTAATTCTTACAAGAAATACTAAAAGTTTTTTTTTTTTCTGAAGAGAAAAAGAAAAGGAGGGAAAAAAAAGGGGGGGGGGGACTACCAACACTGGCAGAAGAGAGTTGCACCAGCCGATATACATTAAGTTTACAGATAAACGGAGAAACCCAAAAATAAAAACAAAAATTGTTTACAGGGTACTGAAGGGCGACAGAATAACAGAAGGAACAAAATTTGCAAATTTAAACTTTAAATTCACTCAACCTACTAGGAGCTACGAGAAAAGGAAATCCCGACTTGCTTTGAATCACGGCAAAAGAGATCTGAGGTAATGTGGAGGCATTATGGGTAAAAGAGGTGGTCAAGAGTCAGATCCTAAGCTATAAAAGAAGCAGAGCTGGATCAGAGATTCAGATCCAAACCCACAGGTTGAAGAACGAATGAAAATGACATCAGATCCGTTTTTAGCTTTCAACAATGACGGAATTAAACTGAATAAAGAAAAAACACTGGTTCAGAAAAATGAGCAGACAAACTTAGCGCACGTAATTTATTCAACACATCAATTAGACTTAACCAGAAACACAACACTTCCATTCTTACACAACCTTTAAATACTTACAAACCTAGCAAGAAACCAACTTGTTAGCTTATAATTAAATTAAAATCACACCAATTTTAATAAAACATTAAATAACCAGTTTTCTGTTAGCCGAGAAACATTTCAATATTAACCACATCATTCAGTCCTAAGGGGCTATCTGCACCTAGTTTTATTTGCCTTAATGTCTCTTTCCTTTCCACCTTGTTTTTAAGGTTACCATCTCTTAAATCTTGTTTTACATGTTCTAATATTGTAAAAGTATATTTTTATTGCAACTGCAAATTACAGAATGTCTATAAAGTGCATTATTTTCATTTTTAGTCTTAACTGCGTAATCATGTTCCTTGATGTGCTTATTTAAGTTCCTTGTAGTCATCCCTATACAGAAGACAGGACACCCCTAACACACAGCTATATAAACTATATTCAAAGTGATACAACTAAACCTTCCAGGAATACTGATAGTATACGGTAGAGGATTCAAATTTAAACAGACCCTCATGTACATACCTAGATGTATTACAGTTATGACACTTGTATGTGCCCTTAGGTTTATATATTGTATGAAGGGGTATTAAAGTATCAATTTTCTAACATACTTTTAATACTACTTGTTTTTTTTATAAACAAATGGGGCCCCCCTAAAACTTCATGTACGTCCTTATTACCTGTAATAAACTTTTCAATTATTTTGAAAACAATTTTTCTACTATCCACAGTTGTATCTAAAACGCTTCTTGGAAGTAAAAGATGTTTGTTATTATTTGCTTTTTCATTACCAATAAATCCCTTTAAAAGAATAGGAGGAAAATCTTTCATTCATCTATTCTTAATTTCTAGAGCTACCTCTTGTGGTGAATTCAATTTCATTACAAAAATCTGAATCATTGCTCACCATTCACGAGGCCCTGATGTACTGACCTTTAGGGATATACCTCTTCATAAAACATGGATGGTTGCTTTGGTAATGAAGAAAACTACTGACATAAGTGTTTTTCCATATATTTTACTAGAAAAAACTCAGTACTATCCCAAAGCAACTCCATATCCAAACAACACACACTGACTTTTACATCCGGAGAGATGGGTAGTAAAAAATTACTACTAGCATTTATTTCTTCTAAACATTTAATATAAGAGGTGGCAGACCCTTTTATAAAAAAAAAAAAAAAAAACCAAGCCATCAATAAACTTAAAATAAGACATAACTTTTGAAAAAAAAAAAAAAAAAAAGACTATGGTTGGTAATATTACTTTTTCCCACCAACCCAAAACTAGTCCTGAAAAGGCTGGAGCTACCGCAGCCCCCATGGCTACCCCTTTAAGTTGTTTGTAATATCTTTTGTTAAATATAAAATAATAACTTCTCAGCAAAAGTTCCAATAAAGAAGAGTATAATGTAATAGTGGACATAAAAATTAAATAAATAAAATCAAAAAGCATCCTTGACAGCTGCATGAGGATCCTTCATTATCAACTCCCACTTTGGTGATGGGGACTGAATGAGCAGACTGACTGAGAATGGCAAAGCAATCTCCTCACACCCTCCAGACTGGCTGAGAATGGCAAAGCAATCTCCTCACACCCTCCAAACTGTCAAGTCTGTTCTTTATTGAAATGCACATGAAAGTATAGTTGTGCAACTCATAACAGATGCTCTGTACAAAAATCACTCTCAGCAGAACTCCACATTCATGGGGAAACTGCTAAAGACGGACATTGACCCTTCTGGTCTGAACTCCACATCTGCAAGCATCCTCTAGAAGCAGTGCTCCACTTTAACACCAGATGTCAAGGCTGATTCAGGACTTAAAAGAAGGAACCACTTCTGCCACAAGTTTTTTCTTGATGAAAGGTCTTGGACAGCACTCCTTAGTTGCAGGCACCTTCTGCCTCCATGTACCTGCCCTGCAAAGCCCACATGGTGCTTGGTGTCGAAGTCTGCAGCTTGGGACTCCACTCACCCACAAGTCATGCACAGTTGGAGTGGAAAGCATCTTCCCTACAGAACTGATGTACTTATGACAATCCTCTCCCAGATTTGTGTGTGTGTGTATATAAAATTTTTCAGCACTGATCCCTCTACTTCAGCAACTACAGGTGTAAAGAGTTGCGCAAACTACATTATGCACATCCTAGCTATACTACTGTACTGCAATTCCATGTGAATAGTATCAAAGCAGCACTGTTGTACCACTGGCTAGGAAGTAAACTGTGCCATGTAAAGTGGCAAAGGCAAAACCAAAACCTGCCCTGCTTCTTGACAGGATATAGAGCTTGTACTGCTTGCAGAAGATATGGCCATATATTCAGGTCACTGTCTCACAAATACCCTGCTCTACTGGAATGGGAGCTAATTGCAGGACCAGGAAGCTCCTTGCTGGAATCACAACAGAAGTCAGTATGGCCCCATTAATTTCAAAGAGTTCATTTAGAGAGAGTTACCTGCCTTGCCAAACACAAGAGGGAGAACAAAAAGTTGGCCCATTTGCATTACTTCTTCAGTTACGGCAGAGAATTTCAAAGCTGCTTATGGACAGCCAACAAATACAAAAACATTTCCCATTCATCATGTGGGACGAGGTTAGGACTGAAGTTGGATTGTTTGACTGAAAGCCAGCCCAGAAATGACTTTCAGCACAAATGAAAGGTCAGTCATCAACATTCACAACAGCCCTGAGGAAAGCAACATCAAGTTCTTTGCACAAAAAGGCTTCCAATTCTGACAGCAGTGATGACAGCCAGAAACAAAAGACATTAGGAGTACCATTTTACAGGCTAGAAAGTACAGTTGTGTACACCTACCATAAATGTAGATGTTCGAGTGTCTTCACTGTTGCAGTCATAACTGTAGGGTGCTCCTGCCGGCAGGCAGCCCGAGGTCGGCCAGAATCCCAAAGTCTGGGTCCGGCGTCGGCTGTATAAGCTAGTATCCTGACGTCAGTACGCCTTGGTACATAGCCCTCAGCCGACACCATCTTCTCCAGCCTTTCTTGCCCTAGATGTCAGAAGTCCCCAACAAATCAAAAATGAATCCAACAAGGAAACACAAATACACCACAAATAAGCGAAAAAGAGGGGATAGGAGGGAGGGAAACCCCGACTGCAACAGTGAAGACACTCGAACATCTACATTTATGGTAGGTGTACACAACTGTACTATGTTCTTCGTGTTTCACTGTTGCAGTCATAACTGTAGGGTGGAATCCCAAAGCAGTGTAGAGGGGGAGGAGGCTTTAGATAGAAGAAGGGGAGGCAAGAATACCCTGCAAGACAGCAGAGGCAAAGCCTGCCCTAGACTTAGAAAACAAAGGGAGATTGTAGTGCTTGGAAAAAGTATGCACAGAACTCCAAGTGGCAGCTTCCAAGATATCCTTGGTAGGGACTCCTCTGAGGAAAGCTGTAGAAGTAGCAGCTGCTCTAGTAGAATGACTTCTAATGGTCCCTGGAAACTGTTTCCCATGATGAGTGTAACAAAATCTGATTCCATAAGCAATCCATTTGGAAATAGTTTGTTTAGAAATAGGTTTTCCAAGAGAACTGGAGGCAAAGGAAACAAACAATTGGTTAGACTTTCTGAAATCTTTAGTCTTGTCCAAGTAAAATCGTAACTGTCTGTGCACATCCAATGAATGCAAAATCCTTTCCCCTTTATTTTGAGGATTTGGAAAGAAAGTAGGAAGGTGAATTGTCTGATTTAAAGCCACTTTCGAAATCACCTTAGGCATGAAAGTAGGATTGGTCCTCAAGGATACTCTGTCCTGATGGAAAATAAGGTATGGTTCCACAGCCATGAGAGCTTGTAACTCTGAGACCCTTCTGGCAGAGGTCAATGCTAACAAAAGAACAGTCTTCCAGGATAGAAACTTAATATCGGAAGATGCAGCAGGCTCAAAAGGAGGCAAAGTAAGTTTTTCTAAAACATAATTAAGATCCCAGGCAGGGACAGGAGGGGTCCTTGGAGGCCACAAATTTTTAGCCCCTCTCAAGAACTGCTTCACCAAAGGATGAGAAAAAACAGGAGGATCACAACTGTAATGCGCAGAGATAACAGAAGCATGTATCTTAATGGAAGAAAAGGAAAGTCCTTTAGATAAAAGTTCCGAAAGGTAAAGCAAAATAGAGGAGAGATCAGGAACCTGAGGAACAGAGCCTCGGTCCTGCATCCAAATAGAAAACCTCTTCCATTTAGAGGCATAGGATTTCCTAGTGCTAAGCCGTCTAGCTTCCAAAAGAACATCCAAAACTTGTTTGGGAAGACTAGAGGAAATCAAATTCCTTTGAAGAGCCAAGCCGCCAGGCAAAGGGTCTTGAGATTGGAATGTAGTAACTGACCCTGATGCTGGGACAGAAGCGAAGGGTTCAGTGGGAGAATCCAAGGAGGCCCCGAGAACAGGAGCTTTAAGGTTGGATACCAAAACCGTCGAGGCCAATTTGGAGCAATCAAGATGAGGAACTTGGGCTTGTCCTGTTTTATCTTCAGTAGTACCCGAGGCAGTAGAGGAAGAGGAGGGAAGGCATATGCTGAAAGGCTTCTCCAGCTGAAGGACAGGGCACCCACTCTCCATGCTGTTTTGTGGAAGGACCTGGTGCAAAAGCGAGGCAGCTGATGATTGAGATGGGATGCAAACAGATCTATCTGGGGACATCCCCAAACTGCAGTAATCCTGTTGAACAAGCTGGTGTCTAGCATCCATTCGTGAGGATCTGTAATGTTTCTGCTCAGGCTGTCTGCTAAGAGATTCTGTTTCCCTGGAATGAATTGAGCCTGGAGATGCAGATTCAAATTTAGAGCTGTGTCCCATAACTAGTCTGCAAAGGGGGTATGAATGAGAACCCCCCTGCTTGTTGATGTACCACATGACCGTGGTATTGTCTGTGCGAATTAGCAGAGGCCCTGGTTGTAAAAGGTTTTTGAAGGCTAAAAGGGCATTTTGAACTGCCAACATTTCCTTCAGATTGATGTGCCAGTGCAGATGGTCCTTTGTCCAGGTTCCCTGCTGGCAATTGTCTAGAAAGTGTGCTCCCCAAGCATAATCCGAGGCGTCTGTGGTTAGGATTTGAGTAGGTTGAGGTAGACGAAAAGGTTTTCCTTCGTTTAAAGTGCAAGCCCTGGACCACCAGAGGAACTCCTTCTGGAGGCAGGGGATCAGAGGAATCAGAATATCCAGATCGTGGTAATGCTGTGACCATACACTTTTCAGATACCATTGAAGCTTTCTCATGTGAAGCCTTGCGTTTGGAATCAACAGAATGCAGGAAGCCATGTAGCCCAGAGCCTGCAGGAATTTCCTTGCAGTGAGCTGAGATAGAGTTGCCAAGGTGTTGAAAGTAGAAGCCAGCTGAGTTTGTTTTTCTGGAGTGAGGAAGGCCCTTTGTAAGGTTGTATTTAAGAGGGCTCCCAAGAATACCATTTGTTGAGAAGGGATCAAATGTGACTTTTTTATGTTCACTGAGAATCCCAGTAGTAGGAGAAGACGTTGAACAAAGTCCAGATGTTGAAGCAGAAGATCTTTGCTGTCTGCCTGAATAAGGCAGTCGTCCAAATAGGGGTAAATCTGGATCCCCTGAAGTCTGCAGTAAGCCACTACTGGTGCCAGGCACTTGGTGAAGACTCTGGGCGCAGTAGATAAACCTAAGGGCAGAAGAGAGAATTGAAAGTGCCTCGGACCTGCCTTGAATCTGAGGAATTTCCTGCGTTCTTGTCTGATAGGGATATGCAAATAGGCTTCCTTTAAGTCCAATGTCACCATCCAGGCGTCCTGAGAGAGCATTGGAATTAGCTGTTGCAGAGTAAGCATCTTGAACTTTGGAATTTCCAAAAAGGTGTTTAACACAGAAAGGTCCAGAATAGGTCTCCATGAGTTTTGTTTTCTGGGAACCAGAAACAGCCTTGAATAAAACCCTTTTCCCATTTCCGAGAGTGGAACAGGTTGTATGGCTCTCATGGCCAGAAGAGCATCCACTTGAGTTAAGGCCTCTGACCATTGAAGTTTTGGCAGATCTGGCCAACCGTGAGTCCTTGGCAAAGTGTGAAAGTGGAACTTGTAACCTTTTAAAATCACGTCCAATACCCATCTGTCCTGGGTAATATGAGTCCAATTTCTGTAAAAAAGAGACAGTTTTCCTCCGAGAGGGGCGTCCAGGTGAAGGGGTCCTGAAGCCCAACCAAGAGAGTCATTGAGTTTGCTTTCTTTGAGATTGGGATCTGTCTTCTCCCCTTCTAGGTGAAGAAGCAGTCCATTGTCTAGATCTGTAAGAGGTCTGGCCTTGACCACGACCTCTGGAGCGTCTATATCTTCCCCTTTGAGGCCTGTCAGACGTGGGAAAGGTCCAATTTTTAGAGGGCCAATTCCTGGAAAATCTAGGAGGCTGAACTTGCAAGAAATCTTTTACAGTCTGCATGGATTTTGCCTTTTCTTCCATCTTTTTAATAACCTCCTCAGCCTTAGAACCAAAAAGAACATCTTGTTAAACAGGGGCATCTAATAATTTAGCCTTAACCTGTTCAGGTAAACTTTGTTCACGAAGCCAGGCATGTCTCCTAATCACAGTACCAGAGGCAGCAGCCCTGCAAGAAGCATCCAAAGCATCAAAACCACAATGTAAGCTATGCTTGTTAACCTGTTCAGTAGCATGCAAAACATCCTGAAGTTCCTTATCCTCTGCACAAGCAGGAAGGGAAGCAAGCTTTTGCTTTAAAACAGACAAAAGAAATTGCTGATATTTAAACATATGAAACTGGCAATTTAAAGCCCTTACAGACAGGGTAGCAGGAGTATATACCTTTTTACCCCACCTGTCTAAAGCATGAGAATCCTTCTCAGAGGGAATAGGATTTTTAGAAGTAGCAACCTTAGCAGCCTTAGAACCCTGAGAAATCATTTCAGGATCTGCAGAAGGGTTTTTAAATAAAAATAAATGAGAGTCAGGAACCCTATAAAATCTATCAGGCTTAGAAGGAGCAGGAGGCATGGAATCAGGATTCAAATTAGCCTCAGAAAAAGCATCATCTACAATGTCCAAGACAGGAGGGATAGCTAAAGGCCTATGCTGAGGAAGAAGAAGAAATTCTCTAAGCCTCTTTTTGGAAGCAGAATATTCCTGTCCTTCCCAATGAAAATGTTCCCTCATCTCATGCAAGGTTTCTCCAAAAGAAAAATCCTCAGGCGGAGAGGCCGAGGGCAAAGAATCCTCAGCATCCGAATCCTCATAAGGGGAAAGGAATAGTCCTGATCAGAGGAAGAAACAGAAGATACAGAAGCCTGGTCAGAGGAATCCAGAGTAACATCCTGTCGAGGCCTTTTCTCAGGAGGGGGGTGAGAACCCCTAATCATTGTAAGCAAATCTTCAGCCATCCTCAATAATTGTTTTTGTGTCTTGGGAGTGGATTCAGAAGCAGCTTGAGCTGAAACTTTAGACTTAGTAGGAGTCTTTGTCTTTGCCTTTGAAATAGTGATATGAGTAGGCCTGAAAACCCCCTCAGAAGCCGGTACCTGCACAGCGGTTCCGGACCCATCTGAAGGAGCGACGTCCGAAGGTCCTGCAGCAGTTAAAATAGTGGGCCTTGATGGCTCCCCATGGGAGTCCGTATCGGCCATTGGTTCAGAAGTGGCGGACGACAGGGGCTGCAAAAGCGCCTCACTGACTACAGCCGAACCGGACGCTGGCTCCAGCTGCAACGAGTCCTGTTTGGACCTCGGAGGCCTGTCTTTGTCTTTGCGCTTCTTTTGAACTCCGGTAGTGTCCGACGACATTCTGTAATTGAAGCGTCTGCCAAAATAATTTAAAGCCCAATCGTACCTGCGCTTGATAGTACGAGAGTTGAACCTGGCACAGAACCGACAAAAAGAAACGTCGTGGTCAGGGCCTAAGCAAGGTAGACAGTAAGAGTGGAAATCTTTATGAGGTGTTTGTTTCCCACACGCTATACAATTATTAACTTTTTCTGACATCGGAGGAACAAGAAAAAGATTCCCCAACGGGGTACTTAGCTTTGAGAAGAGAAGTAAGAACTTCGGACCGACAACGACCAAATACTCTGTTCGAAAATCGACAACCAACGTTTTGCGAGCTGCTTTCCACCGCACGGCAAGAAAGACTGGAGAAGATGGCGTCGGCTGAGGGCTATGTACCAAGGCGTACTGACGTCAGGATACTAGCTTATACAGCCGACACCGGACCCAGACTTTGGGATTCTGGCCGACCTCGGGCTGCCTGCCGGCAGAAGCACCCTACAGTTATGACTGCAACAGTGAAACACGAAGAACATCTTCCATGTTACTGATGTACTTTGTGCAAAACTTGCTAGAAACAGAAAGATCAAGTCTAATACAGTAGGTACTGGTCTTTACAGAGAACTGAGGTGTTGACACTCCCTTCCAAAATCTATGCGGAAACAGGACAGCAGAGGATTCAAGGTGGCAGGCTGCAATAACCAAAATGCACACAGAGTAGACATGTTCCTGCCTAAATGTTTTGCTAATTACTGAAGAACTTTCAGTACACTGCCTTTTTAGTGTCAGTATCTTTAGATTAACTAGAACAGTGCCATATAAAAAATAATTTATTTTCAGCCACAAAAGACTACAGAATGCTTAGTCTTGTGGCAGAATACCAAAAGCTTGTTCCACAGCCAGTTACTGAAAAGTTACCATGCCACTAGGACCCACACAGCCTAATGAAGGCCTTTTAGAAATGGGTGCACCAGAGTACCATTATTTTGAGTGGACAGTGTGCAATGCTGAAGAAGCAATAACATGACCTCCTCCCACACCATCTGAAGCAGCCAGTTTTGATTTGCTGAAACACCCTTGGTAACAGGAGAGGTTGAGGTGCATAAAGCACATCTCTAGGTCATGTGATGGTGAAAGCAATTACTGCCAATGCACTCTTAAATGGAAAGCAAGAGCAACTGGTAACACTTATGAAGAATATCCATGACAGAACCCACCTGCATGTCACAGACTGGATGGAGCATAGACTACTTCCACTTGTAGTTTCTGCCTGATTTTCAGTCTATCTGCTACACTGCCACCATGGCCCAGACCAAGATTAGGTAAGCAGCTTGCTATGTATGCCCAGCTGGATCTCCAGCTCCCATTTCACAGACGTTAGTTTTCAGAGCAGGAAAAAAGTGTACACTCCTCTGCATGTTTATATACCAAGGCATCATCATTTTGTCACTTATGTACTTCATCTGTATAGTGTTGCTACATGATCCTCAATCCTTAAGGTGTGTGTAAGGTGTGCCATGAACAAGGATGATTACATCAGTGGTGAAGGTCCACTACTCAGAGAAACAAAGGTCTGCCCTCTTGTTTAGTTCCATCCATTGGGGTACCCTAAGTGAATTCCTTTTTGATAAGGATGAGTGGAATCTTCTTGTGTGGAGGGTGGTAATGTTATTACAATAAATTCCTGACGTACAACTGGATTTTTTCATTTATGGACCCAGTCTAGTGGTACCGTTAATACTGATGCTGAGTCAACTCAGTCTCAAGCATCCCCTTATATCAAAATGAATTTCTAGATCAGGCATGTCAAGAAGAGTCTTGGCTGGTGGGTTCTTTCCATAGGAAGGTAACTGACTTTCCACAGCCACAAGAGCAGCCAGGTAAATTTTCAGGCATGTTCTAGTAGGTTTATAAAGAAGCTCAGTTTGATCACACAATCCATACTCAATAGTCTAAGACAGTAAAGCTGTGCTAGAGACTTAGCTGCACATATTCAATTATGTTCACCGCTGCAATATAGTGATAACACTAGGAAGCATGCTTCCTGGAAGCAGAGGATTGGGAGTCTGGCTCCAAAGATGCACTGGAAAGACTTTGCTCGAACAAACCCAGACATTCACTATACCTTTTTCTGGGGAATCACAGATATGCCTTGATTCATTACTTTTACCACTACTGCAGCACCAAACACTGCAATGAACATGATCATTTTCAATCAACAGAACTGCCACAACCATCCCCATATGGATGTGTGTGTAAAACAATATCACACTTCCAGGCCTTCTGCAAACATAGTTTTCACTTACTTTAAGCCTATGTACGATACCCAAGGATGATTACTGTTTACAATGAACCTTAGAGGCTGTCAAATGCAATGTATGGCTAAATTCAAATGTAGTTAATAGGCATTCTGCCAAAAAGACCTTTGAGTAGCCTAGCCCAATTTCCCAACCATTCTAAAGCGCTGTCTGCTTAATGAGACATGATTAAGTAAACAAAGGCTGAGGGAATCAAACCCTGCACCACAGGAAGCAGCTCATGGCCTTAATCCTCTGCACAGTCTTCTAAAATTCAGACAGAACCAGGGAGCTCACAAGAATAACAGAAAACTGGACAGTGGCTGTTCATCATGAATTTGGTTATCTTGAAAAAATGCGGTTAGCCAGGAAAAATGTAAGGAGGGGCCTCCATGGCCCACCCTTTTCAAGAACCACAAAAAATATGAAGTAAAATCATGACCCACCCTTTTCAAGGACCAGAAAAATATGAAGTAAAACCTATGCCTCATTTTCTCATAGGGACCCCACCCCCCCACCCAGTGTCACAGGAACTCAGCTACTCTTATCACCACTGGTGCAAGATGTGGCACAGAATAACCAGAAGGATGCCCATAAATAGTGACATGCTCTACCCAGTAGCTTTCAAATAAGGTCTCTCACCTATCAAAGGTAAGGATGAAACAATTCTTGAAGCTAAACAGCCTGCTCACCAACATCTGAAAACAAAATGGAGGAAAGTGAAAAGCAGATACTGGCAGTATAGAAAGCAATGAGTTCAAGATTCCCAAGGAAGAATTACCTCTCACTCTATACCCCAATATATTTTCTGCAAACAAGCCACTGCCTGACTGGGCAGATTCTACTGCATTCTATGAAAAAGTTTTCATGGAAACCAGTACTCTTGCTACTCTCAACTAATTTTTTAAAAGTATCTTCTGAGGGAAGGACCATGTAGTAAATTATGCAAGGCGGCATCTGAAAAAAATGCCCATTCACAACTTCAGGCAGAGGATGCAGTCTGATTCGGTACGTCACCCCACTACAGTCTCAATGGCTACTGATGTACTGAGAACACTAACAGCACTGCACTAACATTTAATGGGGCTTACTTAGGTTGTGCGTTAGGCCCGGCAAGCCAGCACGTAAAAATCTACTGCCAATCATTAGCGGACCGGAGTTCCGCTGTGGCGTCCCCTAACTGGGAAAAGCTGAAAGACACAAACAAAACAAAACTTACTACTCACTTGACATTTGATAACATATGCTTGTTAACTAATAGCCTCAAATGCCAAAATAAAATATAGAAATTGCTTCCCACACTGGTCCAGGATCTTGGTGTCTCAATCACCAAGAAATGCATTAAGACCTAGCACCTGTGACTATCCTTCTGCAGCCTTTAAACACACCATTGCATCAAGCAGCAGTTTCTCTAGAGGTAGACCTCTTGCATTCCATAAAATCGGGCCATTTAGTAGTAGTCAGTTAGGAGTATGGGTCTACAGACACCCATTTGAAAGCATCCATATACGTCTGGAAAAGTGAAGGACTAGCAGGGACTTGGATTTTTCCATACCCAGAATATATCTTTTATAAGACTTCGATATCTCTTCGGCATCACAGTTAAAACATATGAATTTAAGGTGTACCCAAAAGACACAAAACATCTCCTCAGTTGGAACCACAGCCCACCATGGAAGAAATGGGGGGAATAAACATGTGAGGAACTTTTCACAGCAGCAGATATGTGAGGAAAGTATCACAGCAGTAGACAACTGAGCAGCATCACTTGCAGTCACCAACATATGGGTCTCTGTTGAAAAAACAGAAGCTTGATGTCCAGCCCAGTCTTTCCAAACACACCCCACCACAGCCTGGCTGATTCCACATGGCATCAGTATATGCAGTCTTCAGTTGTTTTTTTTTGTTCAAGGAGGCTTAAGTATGAGGATTTTCTAACATGTACCCCGGGAAGACTCCTTCGGTTACAACAAGACCCCTCCCACAACTGGTCAATTTTGATCCAAAGTAAGGCAAGCCCTCTAACACTGCTCTCCCAGAAGTACCAAGACCAGGGATCCTAGAGTCTTAACCACAGAGCAAGTGTGAGAGAGAAGGGAGTGGGGATAGGGGTTTACAAAGTACCCACTACAAACACTGGCTATTTATAACAAGAGATTATGGTGGGAAAAAAAGGTACAGTTGTGTACACTTACCACAAATGTAGATGTTCAAGTGTATTCACTGTTGCAGTCATCTCATGATATCCTTGCCAGGGTAGCTCTCGGCCAGCCTGAATACCAGAGACTTAGTATTTATATGAGGGTTGCTGTCACTTGATGACTGATGTCAGGTCGTTAGTGGGTATAAAGGAAGGCATCCAACACCATTACATCAGTTTTTCTTGCCCTAACCTGTCAGGAGCGCCCAAAGTAGGCGGCCAGGCTCTGGTGGTAGAACCCCACCAGTGGAAAATAAATAACATGTCCCTTGTAAGGAAAGGAGAACAACAAGGAAAAAAAAGGAAGAAAGAGAAAGGGGGATGGAGGGAGGGAAACCAGGACTGCAACAGTGAATACACTCAAACATCTACATTAATGCAAGTATACACAACTGTACTATGTTCTTCTATTTCACTGTTCCAGTCATCACATTTGGGTAGATTCCCAAAGCTGAGGAAATGGGTAGAGGCAGTCCTGGAAGCTAGGGGCTGGCTAGCATGCCCTGCAAGACTGCAGACGCAAAGCCTGCCCTGGATTTGGAGGAGAGAGGCAGGTGGTAATGCTTGGTACAAGTATGAACAAATGTCCAGGTGGCAGCCTCCAGGATGTCCCTGGTGGGGACTCTTCTGAGGAAAGCGCAGTGGTGGAGGCTGCTTTGGTGGAGTGTGTCTCTTGACCCCTTGAGGGGAGGCTTTACATGCTGTTTCTAGCAGAAATGGATGCAGTGTGTTATCCATTTGGAAATGGTTTGCTTAAAGATGGCTTTTCCTTCTGCACCTGAAGCAAAGCTAATCAGCAATTGATCAGACTTTCTGAATGGTTTAGTCCTGTCCAGATAGTATCTGAGCTGTCTGTGCACATTTAGAGAGTGCAGAATCCTTTCCCCCTTGTTTTGGGGGTTAGGAAAGAAGGTGGGTAAATGGACAGATTGGTTGAGAGCCACAGTGGACACCACCTTGGGCATGAAGGATGGATTAGTTCTGAGGGATACCCTGTCTACATGGATGATAAAGGGTTCCACAGCCAGGACTGCTTGTAGCTGAGAGACTCTTCTGACTGAAGCGATGGCCAAGAGGAAGGCAGTCTTCCAGGAGAGAAATTTCAGCTCTAAAGAAGCTAGTTCGAAAGGGGGCAGAGAGAGCTTTTCCAAGACAAAGTTAAGGTCCCAAAGCTGGTGTTGGTGCCCTTCTGGGGGGCCTCAAGTTGCTAGCCCCTCTGAGGAACTGTTTAATCAGAGGGTGTAAAAAAAAAAAAAAAAGAGGCTCCTTAGTGGGAAAATGAGCAGAAATAGCAGTGGCATGAATTTTTATAGAGGAGAAAGAGAGACCACTGTGTAACAGGGTCAGCTAATTAATCCAGGATGAGAGGGATGGAGGGCTGTGACATACTGGCCCCCTTAGCCTGGATCCAAGTGCAGAGCCTTTTCCATTTATCTGCATAAGACTTTCTGGTGCTAGGACGTCTGGCCTCTTGGATAACATCCAGAACCTGTTTACCGAGGATGGCAGATTGGCCAGGGGTTAGGGTATAAGCCAAGCTGCCAAACTGAGTGTCTGCAATTGGGGGTGCATGAATTCCCCTTCCCCTCTGGGTTAGGAGGTTTGGAATCTGAGGAAGATTCCATGGAGGCAGTGGGGGGACAGGCTGCACAGCAAGGGGTACCAGTGCTGTCGGGGCCAGTCTGGAGCTAGAATGGTCCTTTGTTTTTCCTCCCTTATTTTGAGCAGTACTCTGGGAATGAGAGATGAGGGGGGAAAGGCATAGACAGAGAGGTTTACCCAGGGGAAGGACAGGGCATCCACTTTCCAAGCCATGCAGTGATGCTCTTGGTGCAGAATTGGTTGAGCTGATGGTTGGTGTGGAGGCAAAGAGGTCAACCTCTGGGGCTCCCCATTTCTGAGTTATTAGGAAGGAGGTGTTTTTGTTGAGCTGCCACTCGTGGGGGTCCAAGAGCTTTCTGCTTAAAATGGACTGCAAAAGAGTTGAGAGAGCCTGGCAGGTATTGTGGTAACAGTTGTATTTGCATGAAGAGGTTGTGAACCAAAGGGTCATGGCCAGCCTACAGGGGTAGGAGCGAGCCCCCTCCCTGCTTGTTCATGTACCACATCACAGTGGTGTTGTCTGAACAGGAGAACCCCTGGAGAGAGAAGGGGTTTGAAAGCCATCAAGGCCTGCTGCACAGCCATCATCTCTTTTTGACCGATGTGCAGGGGGAGCTGCTGGGGGTTCCACTGGCCCTGTATGCACCTTGCCATACAGGTGTACACCCCAAGCGTAGTCTGATACATCTGTGGTGAGGGTCTGGGCGGCGGGGTGTGGGGAGAAGGGCAGTCCCTTCTTTTGGGAGCAGGCTTTTGCCCACCAAAGAAATTCCTCCCTCAGGTAAGGAATAACAGGCAGAAGAGTTTCCAGATCTTGAGAGTGTTGACACCAAAAGCTCTTTAGATACCACTGAAGTTTCCTCATATGCAGTCTGGCATATGGAATGAGGAGTATGGAAGAGACCATGAACCTCAGGGCTTGCAGGATTTTCCTTGCAGAAAGCTGGGGCTTGGTGGTCAGTTGATAAAAGTTGATAGGAAAATTTATTTCTCTGGTAATAAGGTATGCCATTTAGGATGCTGTGTCCAGACTTGCTCCCAGGAAGATTATCCTTTTGATGGCTACTTGTTTGGATTTCTTTTCGTTGATTGTGTACCCTAGGGAGGTTAGTAGGTCCTTTACAAAGGCCAGGTCTTTGATCAACTTTTTCTGGCTGTCTGCCTAAATAAGGCAGTCGTCTAAGTAGGGGAAAATTTGAATATTTTTTTGTCTGCAAAAGGCAATGGCCGGAGCCAGGCATTTTGTGAACTCTGTGAGCAGTAGATAAGCCAAAGGGAAGCGCAGAGAACTGAAAGTGTTGAGATCCTGCCCTGAAGCAGAGATATTTCCTGCAGGACTCCCTGACAGGAATGTGGAGGTAGGCCTCTTAGGTCCAGGGTGGCTAGCCAAGCGTCCTTGGAGAGCATGGGTAGCAGCTGCTGGAGGGTGAGCATTTTGTGATCACCAGAAAGGTGTTTAGAATGGATAGAGGATGGGGCGCCAGGTGCCCTCTTCTCTGGGCACCAGAAAGTCTGGAGTAGACTTGGCCTATCTGCTCTGCAGGAACGTGCTTCACTACCACAAGGAGAGCAGGGAATGGATTTGCTTTTGAGCCACTGCCCACTGATTTGGTGGTAGACCTGGGAACCCTTTTGGGTTGGAAGGGTGTGGAAGGAGAATTTGTACACCGGATACACAATGTGCAGAACCCATTGGTCCTTGGTAATGGTGGCCCAGGTGCTTGAGTGAAAGGAGAGTTTTCCTCCTAGGGGGTATGTGAAAGTGGGAAGAGGCGAGGTCAGGAGAGGGCGAGTCACTGAGTTCTTACCATAAAGGGGTGGCTTAGAACTCCCTCGTTTTGAAGTGGAGGTAGTCCACTGCTTAAACCTCTGTAACCCCTGGGGCTGCTGTCTGGGGGGGGGGGGTCCATTTCCACGGGGCCTAGGCTGGCCCTGTCTACTCGAAGCAGGAAAGGACCAATGCTTTGAGGGAAAATGCCTGCTGAACCTAGGGGCCTGGACCTGTAAGAAATCTTTAACAGTCTGCATATATTTTGCTTTTTCTTCCATCTTTAAGACCTCTTCTGCTTTAGTGCCAAACAAGCTGTCTTTGTGCAAGGGTGCATTCAAAAATTTTGATTTGACATGGTCTTGCAGGGGTTGTTCCTTAAGCCTTGCATGTCTTCTAATGACGGATCTGGTGACTGCTGCCCTGCAAGAAGCTTCTAGGGCGTCAAAACCACAGTGCAAAGTGTGTTTAGTTACTTGACAGAAGGCATCAAGTCCTGTAAATCTTTAGATTCTGCCCATGCAGGAAAGGACAACATTTTTTTGTTTAAGGAGTTCCAAGGTATGTTGCGGATACCTAAGCATATGGAACTGACAATTTAGTGCCCTGATAGCAAGAGTAGCTGAGGTGTATACTTTATTTTACCCAATCTGTTTAGTGCTCGGGAATCCCTGTCTGAGGAGTGGAATCCCTGTCTGAGGGGGTGGGAACCTTAGATGAGGTTGCTTTAATCCCTTCAAGCCCTTGAGTAATGACCGCCGGGTCAGCTGTTGGATTTTTAAAAAGATATTTGTGAATCAGGGACTCTCTGTAGTAATAGTCTGGTTTTCCTGGGAGCAAGAGGGAGAGCATCTGGAGTAAAGCTGGATTCAAGGAAGACAAAATCCACCACATCTAGGACTGGGGGGATGGCTAAGGCCCTGTGTTGTGGAAGGTCCAGGAACTAGAGTCTCTTTTTAGACTGCGGGTAGTCTTGACTCTCTCACTGGAAATGCTCCCTTAAGGTATGCAGGGTTTCCCCAAAAGAAAAATCCTATGGGGAAGAGGCTGAAGGAATGGATTCCTCTGCATCAGAATCCTCATATGTGGAGAGGGGCTGCATGTCTTCATAGTCAGATGCATTGGATTCATCTGACTCTTGTTCAGACAAAACTACTGGAGACTATCTCTTTTTGAGGGAGTGGCTTGGCTTCCCCCAATCAGCATGATAAGGTCCTTCTGCCATTTTAAGCATTTGAGACTGAGGCAAGGGAGCAGGCGCCTGAGAATGGGTAGTCTGTTTCTTGGGTGTGGTTCGTCCACTGGGCCTAAGGAACTCAGTTGTTTTCAAAAGAATGGTAGCTGTGAAAGAAGGCGTCGGTTTATGTCAGGATTCTGTGTTGTGAAGGACTTCCTCAGAAGCCAGTGTTTGCACAGCGGCTCTGGACCCATCCAAGGTAGAGACGACCACAGGATCCTTAAACGAAGTATTCTGTGACATACCAGACTCCAAAAGGGTCTCAGTAGTGGCCTGCAAATTAACTGAAGCGGACATCAGGGGCTGCGAAAGCACCTCACTGAATTCCAGAGGACTGGCCAGCTTAACAGAAGCGTCAGAAGGTTTGTTCCTGTGCGGTCTGTTGTCTTTGTCTTTACTTTTTTTTTTTGGAATATTAGAGGACTGTAAATGGAAAGATCTGGCTACAAGGGCTCGACGACAAATAGTTCTAGCATTAAACAAAGCACAAAAGCGACGAGGGATGTCGTGGTCTGAGCCTAGACCAGCGACGCAGTAAGAGTGGAAGTCCTGGTGTGGTATTTGCTTTCCACAGGCAAGACAAGTAACTTTCTGACATTGGTTAGTGCAAGAAAAAAGGATCCCCAACGGAGTACTTCGCTTTCGAAGACTTCAGCTTCAGTTTGGAAACGAAATTCAGGTAACTGCTGACTGGCACTCGTGCAAACTCTGCTTCGGGCTCCACGGCAAGAAAGACTGATGTAATGGCGTCAGATGCCTTCCTTTATACCACTGGCGACCTGACGTCAGTCCTCAAGCGACAACAACCGCCACAGAAATACTAATAGTCTCTAGTATTCAGGCTGGCTGAGGGCTACCCTGGCAGGGATAACCCAAATGTGATGACTGCAGCAGTGAAACACAAAGAACATCTTCACTGCAACACATACTGTAAACCATTACCGCAATTTCCTTACACAACTACATATATTCTTAGTAAATATCACTGCTGCAGTATTCACCACCATAAGAATGATTCCCAAAACTTACTTTTTTTTTTTTTGAAAGGGGGGGGGGGGGTCACTGTCCAAGGGCAGACTGCAGGACGTAATACAGGACACAAGTGATTAAACCTTCCCTGACCTTGCACAGGATATCTAATATGTGGTGTTTGGAGAAAGTGTGCACAAACGACAAAGTGACTGCCTTCAGGACAGCACAGATATTCACCCCTACAGATAAAAATGCTAGTAGCTGCAGTGTGTTTGCAGTGTCTTACCATAGCCAGTGCAATAAAATGTAATGCAGTGAGCCAACCTTTTATAAAAAATACTTTGCTTGGAAATTGGGTTCCTTTTTGTATTAGTTGTAAAGGAAACAAAGCTGCAAATTCATTATTAAAGTCTGGTGTTCCAAATGGCAGTACCTCACCTGTCCAGAACAGCCAAAGAGTGTAATAGTCCCTTTTTTCCCAGGTGGTTAGGAAGATTACTGGCAACTGAAAGGATTGGTTTCATGACAGCTCTGTAATCACTTTAAGCATAAATGAGGTACTAGGTCTACAAGTTATGTCTTTGTCAAAAGTTAAAATTTCTGTGC
Source organism: Protopterus annectens (assembly GCF_019279795.1). Lineage (NCBI taxonomy): Eukaryota > Metazoa > Chordata > Ceratodontiformes > Protopteridae > Protopterus > Protopterus annectens. Next base: position 1,479,259,815 of record NC_056743.1, on the reverse strand, counting down.
TGCACTTCACACCATGGAGGCTGACAAACACCCCTGGTCCATGGTGACAGCAAGGAAAGTGGCTGTTTTCCACGTTAGCAGTGTTAGTCAGTTCAAAACAGAACTGGGTCTACTTTTCCAGAAATTCCCAGGGTGTTGTAACCATTTCCCTCGGGGGACTTTAAATACAAGGAAGGCTCCCTTACACTGCTTAAATGGTAGTAATGAGGTCAAATACGGGGGATGGCACAGGAAGGCAGACTGACATACAAAATGGATGTACTTTCACATGAGACAGACGCTGAGTACTGTAAAATCAACAGCATTCCCACTTGAGCTGTTTTAATTTCTCTTGTAACAGAATAGAAAGAAAACTGGCTTTCATTAAACAAAGCAGAATTTCATGATACCACACACCTAACTTACAAGATTTTTAGCACCTCCTCTGAAAACTGGTGCCCAAAAGAAAACTGTGAAAACCATACTGTCACAGTCTTGAAGTGAGGCAAGTTTATGGTGTACCAGTGACCCTTTGGATCTAGTAAAAAAAAAAAAAAAAATCAAATGGAGAGAAAATTAACTCTACTTTACAGTATCCATCAATAGGACAGAACCAATGCTGCTTCGGTCAAAAAGATGCTATGAATGTCACACTCTGGACTAACTGCCTTCCTCATCTTAAAAATCACCACAGAACAACAAAAAGAATAAGACAGTAGGTTATGCACAGTAAGCATAGAGAAACGGACCTTTCCAATTCAAACATAATTTCCCACATTTCACCTCCTTCCCTTTCCTATCAAAGGGAAGGACCAGTGGGTTTTCCCACCCCCTCAAATTGACCAAAAAAACCCCACCCCTCCAGACACCTAAATGACCTTTGTTACTCCCCCACAAAGTGAAAGCCCACTGACTTATTCATACCAGAGAAACAAGAGTCAGAAGCAGACAGTGGTGCTGTCATGCAGTCATTCACCACAGGAGGAATACTTATGTTCCTAGATCCATAATCCCCAGGATGACATTGCAATCTTTGCAATGGTTGCAGTTAGAGAGCACAAGCACATTACCCTTAAATGCCAACATCCAGCTAAGTGGCACATCACTGGGATCACTGCTGCACGATACATCTGCACTCCTATGCAGTGGATCACTGCAGTTCCCCCCCTCCATTATGGATGACCCACTTACTGGTGCTCACACCCTCCCTACCCAATCCCTTCAGTATGCAAGTCACTAGTCAGACACAGATCTAGGTCACAATCAGGGTTTTACCCTCAATGCTATGTAGCCAAGCATCATCACAAGCGCTTTTAATAACAGTTTTTACTGTACTTCGGTATAAAGAGGGCAAATGGCTCCTTCACCAAAGACAATTAAGTCTCACAATCATCAATGCCTTTTTAATACTAACCCTCAGGCTGTACCCCCTTTCTCATGGAGGGCTAGGCCAGTTAGTCTCATGGTAAAACTGAGGGTGCCTATCCAGTAATCCAGATTCTATCTAAATGGGGATGAAGTAATGCACTGTTTAATGTGCAGGAGCAGCTTATTCCAGAGAATGTGGGAGGTGCTGCGTAATAACTCTCCCTCACATTCAACTTATCCGCTATGAAGACTAAGGCCCCCCAGTTGTGGTGTCTGCAAAGCTATTAGACTTGGAGATATGAAGTCAAGGACAACAGTCTCCAATGGTTCAACAGCTAAGGCACAAATGCCCCTCAAGAGTCTACATGATGTGGAGTAAAGAGATACAGTTTCTAGCCTCCTGAGAGATACCCTGTCCACATGAAAAATGATGAAAGGCTCCACTACCATAAGAGCCTGTAATTCGGAAATCCTTCTAGCTGAAGTGACTGCTAAAAGGAAAGCTGTTTTCCAGGAGAAAAATGTTAAGTCTGCAGTAGCAGCTGGCTCGAAAAGAGGGAAAATGAGTTTCTCCAATACAAAATTAAGGTCCCAGGCAGGGATTGGAGCTCTCCTGGGTGGTCTTAAGTTTTTGGTCCCTCTGAGATGCTGCTTTAGCAGAAGATGAGAGAAGAGGGGAGGTTCTGTGTGTAATGAGCTGAAATGGCTGAGGCATGGATTTTTATGGAAGAAAAGGACAGGCCCTTGTGAAGCATCTCAGTTAAGTATTGCAAAATCTGAGGAATGCTGGGCACTGCTGTGCTTATCCCTTGAAACTGATTCCAGGCACAGAATCTTTTCCATTTGCCAGCATAAGATTTTCTAGTACTAGGTCTTCTTGCCTCCAAAATGACATCCATCACAGGTTTGCTGAAGGATGCTAAGGGTGAATTTAGGTGATTAGCTACTCTGCAAGATTCAAAGTTTGGAGCTGAAGGTGCAGAGTTTGGTTGTTCTGCTGAGACAGTAAGGAAGTTGTCTGAAGCAGGTGCCACGGTGAAATGTGTGACACACTGCGCAGGAGTGGGTACCAGTGTTGGCGAGGCCAGTCTGGAGCAATCAAAATCATTTTTGGTTTGTCCTGTTTGACTTTTAGTTAAACTTTGGAGAGCAGAGGCAGAGGGGGAAAGGCACAGACTGACAGTTTTTTTCAAGCTGAAGGACAGAGCATCCACTTTCCAGGCTTTTTTGTGATGAGTTCCTGTGCAAAATTTGTCCAACTGATAGTTCTGGGGTGAGGCAAAAAGATCTATGTCTGGGCTCCCCCATTTGTGTGTCAACATGTTGAAAATCCGTGGTTCCAGTTTCCATTCGTGTGGGTCCATTAGATTTCTGCTTAGTTTGTCTGCCAGATTATTCAGGTTTCCTGGCAGGAATTGAGCTTGTAGTTGTACTTGATAGCTCAAAGCAGTGTTCCACAATGCCATGGCTAGTCTGCAGAGGTGGTAGGAGTGTGTACCCCCCTGCTTGTTTGTGTACCAGATAACTGTGGTGGTGTCAGTCTTTATCAGCAATTGTCCTGGATGAAGGTGGTCCTTGAAGGCTGTCAGTGCTTTCTGTACAGCTAGCATTTCTTTTTGATTTATATGAAGGTGCATTTGATTTGGGCTCCATTTTCCCTGAATGCACTTCCCTGCCAGATGAGCACCCCATGCATAGTCTGAGTCTGTAGTTAGGGTTTGGGTGGCAGGGGGTGGTGTGAATGGCAGTCCCTTGTTCTGGTGGCAGGCCTCTGCTCACCATAGGAACTCTAGGCACAGGCAAGGTATGATAGGAATCACTGTTTCCAGACTGTGACAATGTTGACTCCATAGCCATTTTAAGTACCACTGAAGTTTCCTCATATGCGGTCTTGCATATGGAATTGGAAGAATGCAGGAGGCCATGAACCCCAAGGCTTGCAGTATTTGCCTTGCAGAAAGCAGGGTTTTTGTGGCCACCTGTTGTAAGTCACCAAATGAATTTGCTTTTCTGGCATAAGGTAAGCCATCTGGGCAGTTGTATTCAAGCTTGCACTCAGGAATGTAATTTTTTGAGAGGGTAACTGTTGTGATTTTTTTCCGTTTATAGTGCACCCTAGACAAGTTAGAACCCTTTTTACAAACGCCAGATGTTTTAGAAGAATGTCCTTGTTTTCTGCCTGAATTAGACAATCGTCCAGGTATGGATATATTTGAATATTTCTTTGCCTGCAAAATGCAATCACTGGAGTCAGGCACTTTGTAAAGACCCTGGGCACAGTAGATAAGCCACAGGGCAGTGCAGAGAACTGGTAATGCAAGTAGCCAGCTTTGAAGCGGAGGTATCTACTGCAAGGTTCCCTGACTGGGATATGCAGGTAAGCCTCTTAAATCTCGAGTTGCCAACCAGGCATCTTTGCCTAGCAAAGGTAGTAGCTGTTGAGTCAGCATCTTGAATTTTAGAATGTCCAGAGATGTGTTTAGAGTGGATAAGTCCAGAATTGGACGCCATGATTTGTCTTTTCTGGGTACCAGGAAAAGTCTTGAATAGAAACCTTGGCCCTTTTCCTCTTCTGGTACTGGTTGGACAGCCCCCATGTTCATGAGGGACAGAACTTGTTTCTGGGCCTCTGCCCACTGATTTGGGGGCAGATTTGGCCATTCGTTTGGGATTGGCAACGTGTGGAAATGAAATCTGTATCCCTGGGATACTATATTTAAAACCCATTTGTCCTGGGTAATAAGTTGCCAGTTTTGTGCATGAAGTGCCAGTTTTCCTACCAAAGGGGCGGCTAGGGAGGTGCTCGTTTCCAGATTTGGAGGTGGAGGTACCCCATTGTTTTGTTCTAAAAGTTCCTTGTGACTGAAACCTGGAGCCTTTGGAATGTCTGGATTTGACTTGAGCGGCTCTCGGAGGGACTGGAAAGGACCACTTCTTAGTAGGCCAGTGCCTACTAAATCTTGGAGGTTGCACTTGTAAGAAATCTTTCACAGTTTGCATAGATTTAGCTTCATCTTCCATCTTTTTTAACACTTCTTCAGCCTTATTACCAAAGAGACTGTCCTGTTGTAAAAGAGCATCCAACAATTTTGCTTTAACATGGTCAGGCAGAGTTTGCGCTTTGAGCAAAGCATGTCTTCTTAGTACAGATCCAGTTACAGCAGCCCTGCAAGAGGCCTCCAAGGAATCAAAACCACATTGCAAAGTGTGTTTTCCAACTTGTTCAGCTGAATGTAATAAATCCTGCAAATCTTTATTATTTATTTATTTTATTTATTTGCAGTTGGTTTACCAGGATAGTCCATTGGGTCACAAAGAACCCGTTTTCAATGGAGTCCTGGGGAGAAAAGCTCCAAGCAGAAATTTACAGTGAAATATCTTGTTACAAATTGTTATAGTTACAAAAGCCTAGTAAAAACAATTACAAATACAACAGAATAGTGATTAATATACAATCAAAAGATAATAAAATTTACAATAGGATAACAGAGGTGACTTTACATATATGGTATGTTACACTAAGAGGTGCATGTTATGCAATCGGTATCGAGGCTTAAACAAGTGACATCAGGATGTATGAGATAGGAGGAGAAGAGAGGAGAGGAGATTATATGGGGTGATAGCAAGAGCATTCCCACTGGGAAAATAGATGTGAGTGAAGAGATTTTTTGAAAGAACGGATGTTTGAGGTGGTGCGGATGGGTGGTGGAAGGGAGTTCCAGAGACGAGCTAGACTATAGGATAGGAGAAATCTTTATTTTCCACAAAATCAGAGATTAACATCACTTTGTTTAAGCAGACCCATGACATGCTGTTGATATTTAAGCATATGAAATTTACAGTTTAAAGCCCGGATTGCCAAGGTTGTAGAAGTGTAAACCTTCTTACCCCATCTATCCAGTGCCCTGGAATCTCTATCAGAAGGGGTAGGATTTTTAGCAGTAGAGGCCTTAATGCCCTTGGGACCCTGAGAAATGGTTTCAGGATCAGCAATAGGATTTTTGAAAAGAAATTTGTGGGAGTCAGGAACCCTGTAGTATCTGTCTGGCTTACAAGGAGCCGGAGGCAGAGAATCAGGAGTCATACTAGATTCTGAAAAAACATCAACAATGTCAGGAGGTATAGCCAAAGGCCTATGCTGAGGAAGAAGAAGAAAATCCCCAAGTCTATTTTTAGATTCAGAGAAATCCTGACTTTCCCAGAGGAAATGTTCCCTTAAGGTATGTAAAGTTTCCCCAAAAGAAAAATCCTCAGAGGGAGAAGCAGAATCTTCTGCATCAGAGTCATCACAAGTAGAAATAGACAAATCCTGTTCATTAAAAAAAAAAAAAGGGGGCCTCTTAGAAGGAAGGGGTTGGCTACCCCTGATCAGAGTAATTAAACCTTCAGCCATTTTGATCATTTGTTTTTAGGCATAGGGGCCTGCACATGTGGCCCAGACGTGTTTTTTAGACACAGATTTACATCTTGGCCTTAGTTTTGAAGATGGCAGTGTAATATACAAATCTGTAGGCCTGAAAACACTCTCAGAAGCCAGTGCCTGCACAGCGACTCCTGACCCATGTAAAGTAAAGTAGAGACATCCGCAGGTTCAATAATTGAAGCATCTCGCGGGTATACCGGACTCCAAATGGGTCTCGGTAGAGGCCTGCGAATCAGAAGTAGCGGGTATCCGGGGCTGCGAAAGCACCTCACAGAGTACCGGCAAACTGGCTTAGGAGAAGAGTCGTCGTCAGTTTTGGACCTCTGTCTGTATCTGCCTTTTTCTTTGCGTTTTTTAGGTATTCAGGTAGTCGGATTGCTAAACGAAGACATTTCTGGATAATTAAATCTTGAGCCAAAATATTTAGAAGCAAAAATATAACTACATTTAATAATACGTTGATTAAATTTAGCACAGAACCGACAGCAAGGCACGTTGTGGTCAGGGTCTAGGCAAGGAATACAGTACAAATGAAAATCCTCACGCAGTATTTGCTTCCCAGAAGTAATGCAATTGACTTTTACTGACATCGGTAAGGAGCAAGAAAAAGTTTTCCCAACAGGGTACTTAAGTTTTAGTTGAAGACTTCGGTTCTGAAACTCAAACGAAAATTTCAGGAGTCATCCAACCGGCACTTGTGAACTGCTTCTGCTTCGGGCACTGCGTGGCAAGAAAGACTGATGTAATGGCGTCGGCTGCATGTTTTATACCTCCTAACTACCTGACGTCATGGAAGATGAGACAGCAACCGACGCAGGTCCCAAGACTTTGATAATCAGGCGGACTGAGGACTACTGCAAGCAGATAATCCAAATGTGATGACTGCAACAGTGAAACACTAAGAACATGGCCAGACTCTCAAAGCAGTCCAATATTCTTCTCTTCGAATCACTGGAAAGGGTACTCAGGACTGCAGCCAAGCTGGATTCTATTGCAGTATCCAGGGAAATTACTGCTCAGTCAACGGATTCCTATCCATCCACAACCCTTACCCCCAATTTTTTTTTTTGTATGCACACATATGGTCAGGATGTCACTTCAACACTGAATCATCGAGCAGGGACCTAAGACTTGTGGCCCTCAAGCAGTCCTCAATCAAGAACAATTATGGGTGGAGAAAACTATACTACTATATTCCTAGCTGCACTGACCATGCTTTTTGCTTCTGAGACTGTGGCCCTCAGATGAGTGTGCTAGCCCTGGTTCAGGAATCTTGATCAAGTCTGAGACACCTAGAGTGACTGTTCACCACCGGATGGCTAGTTCAGACAATTGTTGTTCTTAAAGACAGACACAGACAGAGACAGAGACTCAGACAATTTAGATTTCCGATCCACCTACTGCAGATACTTGGAACATGGGAGGAAACTTACAGCACTTGGAGAAAACCCACAAGAACACAGGAAAGATAAGCAGACTCTGCATGGAAGGCACCCCAGCCAAGAATCAAAGTGGAGAACCTCCTGCAGTGAGGAACCACCACTACCTGCTGCACCAGTGGGCAGCTATGGGTTTTTATATGGTAAAGAAACTGTACTTTATAAAGAAACTGTACTTTATAAAACCAATCAGGCCTCCCAGGAAAATGAGTTCTTGTTTTCACAAATGGAAAGAATGGTACGGGGACATGTAGCACTGGACTCACATGACAAGAAAAAAAAATAAACATGGCACTGGATGACAACCTTTTATAGTAGGGCTTCCACTAGACTCTGGAAGTTCAAAGTCTGATATTTGGTCCAGCCTCAGGCATCCATAAGGCAAGAAATCCCTAGTGCTATTACTGCAACAGTGAACTAGAACACACGGCTGGTTTTTACAAGTTGCTTTTCCTCCCATTTCCTCAGGTTGTGTAATCTGGGGTTTGCTTATACTAGACAGGGATACGTGGTGGGAGGGTGCAGCACCATAATACAATCACTGTACAATGGCGTTTCAAAGAGAAAAACAAACACTTCTGAAAATCTCAATTTCAATGCGCTGTAAGCTGACAAGTTCAGATGTAATAATTCATTAGAAAGTCCGTAAGTCATCAGGCACTGGAAAAATGTCAAAGGCTTTTAACATATCAGCCAAGAATGCTCAATCATCACTTCTGGGCATTCAAGACTTCCTGCCTTCCCAGTAAGTGTTCCCCCATCAAAACATCTCTATCCAAATGAGATGTCCACTGGGGAGAGTGGAGGAAAGACAGTGGACAGGGTGCCCTCTTTCTCACTGGTCATGAGGTATCATATGAGAAGATTAGGTGAGACCTGAAACCAAGGTCTTCCTCCACTCAGGATCTCAGCAGTCACACAGTCGCTCTCTTTGGACAGTGCTCCCTCTTCTTCTGATGTGTACACCCTTCCTCTCAAAGTAGTCAAGCTATAGCATATCAAGTAACTGGAAAGACTCCACAGGTTCCGAACTAAAAAGGATAACAGGCTTAAAAGGCAAGAACTACCAGGGCAGGCTGAAAAGACCACCCTGGCTTCCCATGTCCTACAGACTGCTTAGGGGCAATTTGTGCCTTGTCTTTTGAGACATTAGGGATTCAGTAGTCCATGACCACAAATTAGTCTCACTAACACTATATCTGGGGGATGGGGGGAATTTGCCATATAACACCTACTCCTTTAGGGAACACTTCCATTCCAAATTAAGCAGTGTAGTATATTTTCTTCCATCAAAATGAGACATCTGGACAAGTATCTACAAATTCACCACAGCATGACTGGCATGTCATTCCTTGATAAAGGAAGACAGGTCTAAGGGTGGGTACTACTAGCAAGGCATAAATACTTACTGGGATAGTTTGTGTGCGTGTGTGTGTGTGGGGGGGGGGCACCAAAAAGCAAATAGCTGTCTGTCTGGCTTGCAGGTACTATTTAAACTGAAGACACACCAGAGATGATTTAAGCCAGTCCCATGAAGGGTCTGGAACACAATGAGGACTTTGTCTGCATGTGATAGCACTGGTCTTAAACTGGTGGACATCTTCAACTCAATATCGTGGGTTCGTCTGCTTGAAATATTGATGGGTGGGCTGTTCACCTCAATATCGCGGGTTTGTCTGCTTGAAATATTGATGGGTGGGCTCTTCACCTCAATATAGTGGGGTTGTCTGCTTGAAATATTGATGGGTGGGCTGAGAGTACTGAACGTCTACTTTACAGCTGTGGACATGCTCTTTGGCAACCACGATAGGGACAGCTCCCTGCTCTAACATGGTAGAACAGGAGATGGAGTCTGTTTGCCAGGACCAGCATTTGGCCCATCAAAGAACTCTGCAACTTACTCTTGGAAAGACGGGCTTACAGGCCATAGATGGGGCAGACTCCCAAGGGATGCCTTCAGAGGTTGCACAGATAAGCAAGTGACTGATGACCCCTGTTACCCTACAGCCTATGTAGGCTAGCTGGGGCTGAAGAAATATCCATGTCTCCTGTCTGTTATTCTTGCTGTAGGCGTGTTTCTCATGCTTTTAATATTTGTTTTCTTTCAGATCGGATGACAATTGCGGTGTATTGTCCCACAAAACAGCCTGAACTATAAGAGGGACTCCAGCTTTTGCTTGTCCAAATAGGCTTGAGGAGCCAACTCCCTTATGGTTTTCTTAGTGCACCTCATGTGCAAAACACACAAGGATACTTTGTGAGAGGGCCCAAACCAAACGCTGACAAAGGTAACTTCCATGAGGGCTCTTGACTGCACTTAACAGCAAGAAAAATATGAGATCCCAACAGGGTAACTACCTGTCCAACTCTGCAAGGCTTTAAACTGAAATAATGGACTAACCAAACTAATATAGCCATATAGCAAAATAAGACCGTGAAAAACTTCTCTAAAGCAAATTTCACACTCCTCAAAACCGAGGTGAAATCCTCCAAAGCCCCCGAGCCTGTGGAAAATACGGCCCAGACCGCAGAATCCTTTATAAACGCATTCTATGAATACCTTCAGGAATGAATGGATCATGCAATCCCAAATAAAACAAAGAACCAATCCTCCAAAGTTAGGCGTCCTGTCTGGTGGACCCCAGCCAAAAACAAAAGTACAGTTTTGTACCTACCATAAATGTAGATGTCCAATAGATATGCAACTGCAGTCATAACATATGGGTTTGTCCAGCCTCAGGCAGCCAGATTCCAAAGTCTGGGTCCGGCGTCGGTTGGTGTCGCCTCCTCTCCGACGTCAGAACGGCTGGAGTATAAAGGCATCGGCTGACGCCATCTTCTTCAGTGTTTCTTGCCCTAGATGCCAGGTGCCCTCCTAGGAAGGCTAAATTTGGTGAATGGATAAAAAAAAATTCCAGACATGCACAAAAGTAATAAACAGATACACCATAGAGATACCACCAGCTAATAGGAATAGGGGTAGTGGACCCATAAGGAAGGTCGCAGAGGGGTAGGAGGGTGGGAGAATCCGACTGCAGTTGCATATCTATTGGACATCTACATTTATGGTAGGTACAAAACTGTACTATGTCCTTCAAGAATGCAACTGCAGTCATAACGTATGGGTTGACTACCATAGCCAAGCTGGGGGTGGTTGGAACTAAGAAAGTGATGGTGTAGCTAAAATGCCCTGCAGGACTGCCGAAGCAAAGCCTGCTCGGGATCTGGAGTATAAAAGCAGGTTGTAATGCTTGGTAAATGTATGGACGGAGCTCCATGTAGCAGCCTCTAGAATGTCCTTTGTAGCCACTCCTCTTAGGAAAGCTGTGGATGTGGCTATAGCTCTGGTGGAGTGTGGCCTAATATTGGCTGGCACACCTTTTCCATGAAAGGAATAGCAGAATCTGATACAGTGTCCAATCCATTTGAAAATTGTTTGTTTGGAGATTGCTTTTCCTTGTACTCCAGCGGCATAGGCTACAAGCAGTTGGTCAGACTTTCTGGTGGCCTTAGTTCTGTCCAAGTAGTAGCGTAGTTGCCTGTGTATGTCTAAAGTATGCAGCAGTGCTTCCCCCCTGTTTTGATGATTGGGGAAGAAAATAGGCAGGTGAATGGCTTGATTTAGAGACACCCTGGAGATTACTTTTGGCATGAATGAAGGATTGGTTCTTAGAGAGACCATGTCCTGATGAAAAATGAGGAAAGGAGGTACTGCCATGAGTGCCTGTATCTCCGAGACTCTTTTTGCTGATGTGATTGCCAAGAGGAAAACCGTTTTCCATGAAAGAAATTGCATTTCTGAAGTTGCTGCTGGTTCAAAGGGAGGAAGAGTTAATTTTTCCAAGACGAAGTTGAGGTCCCATGCAGGTACTGGCGGTTTCCTGGGAGGTTTGATATTCTTTATCCCCCTTAGGAACTGTCTTAGCAAAGGATGTGAAAACACAGGTGGATCACAATTGTATTTTGCTGAGATTGCTGAGGCATGAATCTTTATGGAAGAATATGAGAGAGCAGTATGAAACATTTCTGCCAAGTATTCCAATATTTGAGGTATACTCAATACTGTTGTATCCTGACCCCTGTTAGCATTCCAGATGATGAATCTCTTCCACTTGGCTGAATAGGTTTTTCTGGTGGAAGGTCTGCGTGCTTCCAGTAAGATCTCTTGAACTTTTTTGGAAAGAGAGATATCGGAAGGAGTTATGGTAACCTCCAGGCTGTCAGATGCAATGTTTTCAGGTTTTGATGAACCGTCCTGTAATTGTGTTGTGTTAGAAGCAGAGGCCATAGGGGCAGAGGCCACGGTTTGGTCCGAGTTATGCTCAACAGCAATGGGTACCAGTGCTGTCTTGGCCAGTCTGGAGCTATCAAAATGCCTGTTGGTTGCTCTGCTTTGATCTTCAGTATCACCTTGGTCAGCAGTGGTAGAGGAGGGAATGCATAAATTGTTAGGGACCTCCAGCTGAAGGAGAGAGCATCCGTTTTCCAGGCTAGAGGATGGTGGGTCCTTGTACAGAACTTTTCCAGGTGATGATTCATGTGAGAAGCAAAGAGATCTATGTCCGGTCTTCCCCAAGTCCTTGTTATTTGTGAGAAAATGTGAGGATGCAGCATCCATTCGTGTGGATCCAAGAAATTTCTGCTCAGCTTGTCCGCCAGTACATTGTCCTTGCCTGGCACAAACTGGGATTGCAAATGTATCTTCAGACTTAGGGATTTTTCCCAGAGAATCATTGTTAGTCTGCAGAGGGGATAAGAATGAGTGCCTCCCTGCTTGTTTATATACCACATAACAGTGGTGTTGTCTGTCCTTATTAGCAAATGTCCTTGTTGAAGTGATTTTTCGAAAGCCTCGATTGCATGTATCACTGCCAACATCTCTTTTTGGTTTATGTGCAGATGCCTTTCCCTTGGTGTCCATTGACCTTGAATGCATCTGCCCTCCATGTGCGCCCCCCATCCATGGTCTGAGGCGTCTGTTGTAATCATTTGACCTGCTTGTTGAAAGACATGCCTTTGTTTAACTTACTTGCTTGAGCCCACCACAAAAATTCTTTGCAGACATGGAATGAGTGGGATTACGTCCTCTAGGCTTTGGCTGTGTTGGGACCATAAGCTTAAGTACCATTGCAGCTTTCTCATATGAAGTCTTGCCAAAGGTATCAGAAGAATGCAAGATGCCATGAACCCCAGGGCCTGCAGGATTTTCCTTGCAGTCAGCTGGGAGAGCTTTGCTAGGCCTTTGAAGTACTCTGGTAACTGCTGTTGTTTTTCCTCTGAGATAAGCCATCTGCGTTTTTGTGTCCAGTTTGGCTCCTAGGAAAATTATCTGTTGGGATGGCAGAAGTCTTGATTTCTGAATGTTGACTGTGTATCCCAAGGCCTGTAGTAATTGAATGACATAGTTTGCTATCAAGGTTTGCTTGTTGTCTGCTTGTATGAGGCAGTCGTCCAGGTAGGGGTATATTTGAATCCCCTGGAGTCTGCAGTGTGCCACTACTGATGCCAGGCATTTCGTGAACACTCTGGGCGCAGTAGATAAGCCAAACGGCAATGCTGAGAATTGATAATGCTCTGTCCCTGCAAGAAATCTGAGGTATCTTCTGCAGCTTTGTCTGATTGGGACATGCAGGTATACCTCGAGGTCCAGAGTGACCAGCCAAGACCCCTTGCCCAGCATGGGAAGGAGTTGCTGCAACGTTAGCATTTTGAACTTTGGCACAATGAGATAAGTATTTAGAGTAGTCAAGTCCAGTATAGGTCTCCATTTGTTTTCCTTTCTTGGAACAAGGAACAGTCTTGAATAAAATCCCTGGCCTTGTTCCTGTGGAGGGACCTTTTTTATTGCTTTTATATTTAACAGCTTTGAAACTTGAATGAGTGCCTCTGCCCTTTGATGAGGTGGCAGGTTTGGCATGCCTTATCTTATTGGTAAAGTATGGAAGTGGAATCTGTAACCTTTGTCTATTAAATCCAGAATCCAGTTGTCCTTGGTTAAGATATGCCAGTTTTTTGAGAATAAGGATAATTTTCCGCCCAAAGGTGCTTCTCTTTGAGCCTTTGTAGACGGTATGAAAGTCAAGTCATTGTGGTTGTCCTTGTGGTGCAGCTTGACTGCCTGCGCCACTTCTTTGATTTGGTGGTTGCCATTGGCGGCCCCTGTAGGAGCCTCGATATTGCCCTCTACCTCGGGCACGCCTGTTTTTTTCCCCTTTGAAACAGGTCAGTATCTGGAAAGGACCAATTCTTTGAAGGCCAATTCCTGCTGAATCTGGGTGGCTGAACCTGGAGGAAATCTATGACTGTCTGTACTGATTTAGCTTTTTCCTCAATGGACTTCAACACATCTTGTGCATTAGCACCAAAAAGCTTCTGTTTTTCTAGAGGTGCGTCAAGTAACTTTGCTTTAACATGGTCTGGCAGTGGCTGTTCTTTTAACCAAGCATGTCTACGTATAACAGCCCCAGTCATAGCTGCCCTACATGAAGCCTCCAATGCATCATAACCACACTGAAGAAAATGATTGTTAACCTGCTGAGTGTTATGTACTAGATCCTGCAATGCCTTTCTATCAATAGGCTCAGAAGAGGCTAGCTTTTTCTGTAAATCATCCAGTAAAAAATCCTGGTACTGAAACATATGAAAAAGGCAGTTAAGTGACCTCATGGCCAGGGTGGTAGAGGTATAAACTTTTTTACCCCATCTCTCCAGGGACCTAGCTTCCCTATCCACTGGCAGTGAATTCTTGGCTGTGGAAGTAGCCACTCCCTTGGGGCCCTGTGAAATAGTTTCTAGATCCACAGAATGGGCCTTAAAGAGATGTTTGTGGGTGTCAGGGACCCTATAATATCTGTCTGGCTTGACAGGAGCAGGAGGGAGAGAATCAGGGTTAGCACTGGAGTCGGAGAAAACATCATCCAGGACATCCATAACTGGAGGGACAGCTAAAGGTCTGTGCTGGGGTAGCTTGAGGAAGGTACGTAGCCTTTTCCTGGAATCAGAGAATTCCTGACCCTGCCATTTAAAATGCTCCCTCAGAGTGTAGGACATCACCGAACGAAAAATCCTCTGGAGGAGAGGCACAGGGAACTGATTCCTCAGCATCAGAGTCCTCATAGGCCTGGAAGGATTCTTCTTAGGTATCTGAATGCTCAGAATCCCCAGAGGCTTCATCTGAAGAGAGGTTGTCGGCCTGCTCAGTTCTGGGCCTTTTCTCTGCAGGCGGCTGAGAACCTCTGTCTGGATGAGGCTGAGACCCCTTGATAAGAGAAATAAGATCTGCAGCAAGAGACATGATCTGTTTATCAGAAGGGGCCTGGGCAGTAGGTTTAGGATGGGCCTTGGCCTGGCTGGCGGCCTTAGCACGTGCAAAGGCCTTGATGGACATGGATACAGGAGGCCTAGCTGCCCCACGTGCAGGAGTAACCTTGTCCACAGGAATGGTGTCGGGTAGATCCAGAACTTCTGTTTCTGGAGGAAAGTCAACAACCGGCACCGGTGTAGACTCAGAGACCGAAGGACGAGTTAACACTATGTCGGCCTGGAGCGGCTGAATTACCGCTTCCGAAGGGACCGAAGCACTCGCGGAGGGTTTAGGAGGAGTATCTGTGGAGGACGCGGGCCGAGGATGCCGGTCCCGGTCCTTTCGTTTTTTGGAAGATTGAATAGTCGGTTGTTCCGACGGCATGATATAAGCGAAAGATTCGCCGAAAAAGTCTTCGGCAAATTCTGCCCGGCGCCTGAGAGTGCGCTTATTAAAGCAAGCACAGGCCGAGAAGTCGTGGTCTGGGCCCAGGCAAGGTAGGCAATAGGAATGGAAGTCCTTATGAGGTATTTGTTTACCACAAGACAAACAATTATTAACTTTCTCAATTTGTTCTGACATCGGCTGAGGCAAGAAAAAATGTTCCCCAACGGGGTACTTAGCTTTTAGATGACTTCAGTACTGAAAACACAGGAGCTGACCGGCACTTGCAAACTGCTTCTGCTTCGGGCACCGCGCAGCAAGAAAGACTGAAGATGGCGTCGGCTGATGCCTTTATACTCCAGCCGTTCTGACGTCGGAGAGGAGGCGATACCAACCGACGCCGGACCCAGACTTTGGAATCTGGCCGACAGAGGGCTGCCTGAGGCAGGATAACCCATATGTTATGACTGCAGTTGCATTCTTGAAGGACATCTATACAATAGAAAGAAAAAGCTACTACATGATAGAGGAAAATCCCAAAAAGGAAAGGCATCTCTGATCAGTATTAGCAAAAAACTACGGGCCACTCATAAAATCGTCTAAGGCCAGCTTCGAGAGAAAAATTGCACAGGACACTAAGGATAATCACAAGGCTTTCTTTAGTTGTTAGGAACCTGGGTGGGAATTCCCAGATATGCTCAGAATTAGTCCAAAATGACAAAAAATACACCGAACCCACAGACATTGCCAACATCCCAGCTGACAGGTTCAGCGCCAACTCCCCCCCCCCCCCTTCCCCACCAAAAGGGCAAATATCTATCCCAGCAGAGTGCTGCCCCCCTGACATCTCAGATGCTGAGGTAAGAGCCGCCCTCTCCAAAGCAAAAAACACAGCATCAGTGGGACCAGACGGTGTCCCAGGCTGCGTCCTACATGAACTCCAAGAAGAACTAAACCCAAACATAAAACTACTGTTCAATCTCAGCCTTACTACAGGATATGTACCCAAAGAGTGGCATACAGCAACAGTGGTCCCTCTCCACAAAGGTGGTGCCTCAACGGATCCTGGAAACTATTACCCCATAAGCTTGACTAGCTTGGTCTGCAAAGCTATGGAAAGGATCATCATGGACCTCATAAATAAAGATATTGGGGACCTACAGACACTGGATCCTACCCAGTTCGGCTTTGTTAAGGGCAGATCCTGCCTCTTAAACCTGGCCGATTTCTTTGAAACAGTCACCAAGGCCATTGACGAGGGGAAGGTGGTCCACACAGCCTATCTGGACCTTGCAAAAGCCTTCAATACAATACCCCACTCGGGCATTATAGATAAGCTCACCAGCTTAAATATAAACCCCTATGTCACTAGATGGGTTGCAAATTGGCTCAAGGACAGAACTCACATGTTAGAATTGCTGGAGCCATGTCAGACTCCAAACCGGTTACAAGTGGCGTCCCCACAAGGCTCAGTCCTGGGACCTCTCTTGTTCGGTATATATTTCTCGGAGGTACAGGCTAACACGGAAGGACTGTGGCTGACCAAGTTCGCAGATGACTGCAAACTGGGCGCCATAACGGACTCTCCAGCCGACACAAGCATCATACAAAAGGGCCTCATAGAATCAGACAACTGGTGCCAGAGCCATGGCCTCAAGCTAAACGCCAAAAAATGTATAGTCATCCCCTTTGGCAAAAACAAAGTGCCCACAAATTACCATATAGGTGGTAATCCATTAAGTACGGAAGAAGTAATTAGGGACCTGGTGACTCAAGTTGATAGCAATCTCTCATTTGACAACCACGTGGCCAAAGTGGTTAGAAAAACATTTTATATAGCCCACCTAATCATGAAGGGATTCACATCTAGATCAGGGGAGGTCATCGTGCCTCCTTACTCATCCCGTATCAGGCCCATAATAGAGTACAATGCCCCTTTTGGGATGTACCTTACCAGACACCTGCAGCAACTGGAAAGACCCCAAAAGTACCTCACCAAGAGGATCAAAGGGCTCAAACAGATGCCATATGCTGCCTGGTTAAAGAAACTCCAGCTCTAATCAGTGGCATACCGCCTGCTCAGAGGCGATCTGTGCCTGACGTATAAAGCCATGTCCAACCCGGAATTAATGGACATGCTGCACCTCAGAAAATCCAAATCCCATCGAGCTACGCGCTCGAGAGACTTGAACCTCAGCACTGAAATAAATAGGACATGCTGGAGGGACAGATTCATAACCCAGAGGCTCCCTTCACTCTGGAATAAAATCCCAATCCAGGTTAGGCAGAGTCCCTCATTGACTCTCTTCAAGAGGAATCTTGATGAGTGGATGGGAGATAGTAGGTTTATCCCGGGTATCACTTCTGTGTCACTGTTAGACAGAGGCACAATATACTAACCTCGAAAAAGGGCATAGCAAAATTCATTTAAAATGGGTGGTGAAAGCCAAACACACTCTGGCTAGGCTTATAAATGCCCTAGGGCAGATAGCCTAGTATGAACCTATAAGACACTAACACTATGGCAAGAATGAACTGTAGATGTGTGTGTTGATGCTACCTTTATAACAAAATTCATTTAAAATGGGTGGTGAAAGCCAAACACACTCTGGCTAGGCTTATAAATGCCCTAGGGCAGATAGCCTAGTATGAACCTATAAGACACTAACACTATGGCAAGAATGAACTGTAGATGTGTGTGTTGATGCTACCTTTATACCACCAGCTTGTCAACATCTCGGGGCAGATGAAGTCAATCACGATAAGAAGGGTGCAGAGCTCTGGAAGTTAGGGCAAGTCCAGAACAGCTGCTACAAATTCTGCACAAAACATCTGACTAGAATTCATTTGAACCTGTAATCATCAAGACTGAAAAGGCACCAAGTAGCATAAATAAGGAGAGAATACTTAAACTACAACTATATTACACTTTGGTTAATCTGAACATGCACTTCTAAACACACTGTTTCAAAAGCAAACATGGCCATATGTAGTTAAGTACCCACCCACGATAAAATACTCCCTCCACAGGGAATACACATGACTTAACTTCAAATGCTTCCAGTCGATCTAAAAGTAAATCCCTGCACTACTCGGTGCCACTGCTATCCACATCAGAGAAGTGGAAAGAAAGTCTGTACTGTACGAGTATTATTTACTACTGCTAGCTGAAACAGTGCAATTAAAAAAAAGTTATGTTCTTACCATAATATTCCATCTGTGTTGTCCATTTTCATGAATCTGTGGGTCTTGGTTCTGACCCTTGGAACAAATCGGCTGCCCTCCAAGCTTGAGATTCAAGAGTCGAGCTCCTCCCTTCTACCCATAATGCCCCACTCCCCCACACTACCTCATATCAAGGTTACACCCAAAGCATAAAGACCAAAAATTTCCATTCTATATAAAGAATCATCCAAGATCATGAGAAAAGAAAATCAGGAGCTCAGCACAAAGGAACAGAAGTTCCTCTGACAGTTCCACCAGGTCTCCCAAAGGCTGTAAGTGGAGAGGGATGGTTAATGTAAAGGGGAGAGGGATGGTTAATGTAAATGAAGACCAACAACACAGATGGAAAGTTATGCTAAGAACACTTCTTTATCTGATGTTGTCATCTTTATTTTCATTAACCTGTGATACAGAGTCCCTAGCTATCAAAAAACCCCAGGCGGTTCTCATGGAAGGATATTCCAGAGTACAACAGAGAAAAACGCACTCCTACTTCTGGATATATCATCTAATTTATAATAAAGAAAAATCGTGCACAAACAAGCGAAAAAAGGACTTCGAGCCACACAGGAACACTCCACCAGAATGACCTTAACACAAATTTATTTTAGTAGTACAAAAAACAACAGCGTTTTCGCTACTCTAAAAAGGTAGCTTCTTCAGAGGCTTTTAAAAAAAACGCGAAGTCAGCACTCTTTTTAAACTCTACGTAACGATGCAATTACATCACTTCCTAGTGTAGTTTTTGTTAATAAATAAATAACAAACAGTTTATTTAATGTAGTTCAATACCAAAAGTTATCTGTATTGGACTTCAACAACAGTTGCCCTTGAAACACAAATGTAACACGTTTCAAGAAGTTAAATAACTGCTACACATTAAACTAAACCTATGATAGAACACATGTAACCACATATTTTAAAAAGTTTCTTAATAACACTATAATAATTAAGCAAACTATTACATGTACAAAATAAATTAAAAGGGATTGAAAAGGGGCTAGAAAGTACTAACCCTTATTTAAAAATGCAAAAAGAACAGAACCTATATGTACTTTCTTGTTAAATCAACGTGACATATTCCTAATAAATTATGTACAAGATACAACGTTTAACCATGTATGTACCATTATAAACACACTTTCTATGCCCAATAATAGACAATAAATCAATTGTAAGCTTTCCACTCTTCATCTATTAGTGAAAAGAAAAAGTGGTAGTGTGTAAAAAGTAGGTGTAAAAGCACCATAGTTGTATAAAAAATGCATCAAAAATTACTAGGCATAAGAGACGGTCAGTCATATAACATTTGTTATAACCTAACGGTTGAAAGCTTTTACCTCAAATGGGATTTTTTACATTAAAAGTTGCTTTTATAGTAAACCTAGCCCCTATGGGCTTTTACCTCAAATAAGATTTAAACTTTAAAAACGGTGCTATGTTACAACTTTCGTGTAAAGTATAAATCTTATTTGAGGTAAAAGCCCATAGGGGCTAGGTTTACTATAAAAGCAACTTTTAATGTAAAAATCCCATTTGAGGTAAAAGCTTTCAACCGTTAGGTTATAACAAATGTTATATGACTGACCGTCTCTTATGCCTAGTAATTTTTGATGTATTTTTTATACAACTATGGTGCTTTTACACCTACTTTTTACACACTACCACTTTTTCTTTTCACTAATAGATGAAGAGTGGAAAGCTTACAATTGATTTAGTGTCTATTATTGGGCATAGAAAGTGTGTTTCTAATGGCACATACATGGTTAAACGTTGTATCTTGCACATAATTTATTAGGGATATGTCACGTTGATTTAACAAGAAAGTACATATAGGTTCTGTTCTTTTTGCATTTTTAAATAAGGGTTAGTACTTTCTAGCCCCTTTTCAATCACTTTTAATTTATTTTGTACATGTAATAGTTTGCTTAATTATTATAGTGTTAAGAACCTTTTTAAAATATGTGGTTACATGTGTTCTATCATAGGTTTAGTTTAATGTGTAGCAGTTATTTAACTTCTTGAAACGTGTTACATTTGTGTTTCAAGGGCAACTGTTGAAGTCCAATACAGATAACTTTTGGTATTGAACTACATTAAACTGTTTGTTATTTATTTATTAACAAAAACTACACTAGGAAGTGATGTAATTGCATCGTTACGTAGAGTTTAAAAAGAGTGCTTACTTTGCGTTTTTTTAAAAGCCTCTGAAGAAGCTACCTTTTTAGAGTAGCGAAAACGCTGTTGTTTTTTGTACTACTAAAATAAATTTGCGTTAAGGTCATTCTGGTGGAGTGTTCCTGTGTGGCTCGAAGTCCTTTTTTCGCTTATCTAATTTATAATGCAAAACAAATGTATGAGGATTTGACCAGGCAGCTGCAGCACAGATATCTTCAATCTAAACCCTGGACCAAAAGGCTTGAAAAGTCACCACAGACCCTGTAGAATAAGCTTTAATAGGACCGGTCAAGAATATGTTTCTAGCCGAAAAGACCAAGGAAATACGGTCTCTCAACGATCTAGACAGAGTAATCTTCGTAATGGATTTTGCTTTCTTTCCTCAGTGAAGGATACAAACAACTGCTCAGATTTCCTGAAGGATTTGGTTCTGTCCAAGTAGAAATTAATTGCCTATGTACATCCAGCGAATGAAGGGAGTGTTCTCCTTTAGTTTGATAATTAGAGAAAAAGACAGGAAGGCTGACTGATTAATGTTTCCCTCCTTGGCTACCTTAGGCAAAAAGGATGGGTTCGTATGCAAGGTTACCCTGTCTTTGTGAAAAATGAAGTACGGGAATTTAGAAGAAAGAGCTTGAAGTTAGGATACTCTTTTTAAGGAGGTGATAGCCAATGGGGGGGGGGGGGGTCTTACAAGACAGACATTTTAAGTCCACTGTAGCTGCTGGCTCAAAGGGAGAATAAATCATAGTTGGGTCCCATGGATGGGTAGAGTCTTTGATTGGTGGGCGAAGCAAAAAAGTGCCTCTAAGTAAGACTGCACAAAGTTTTAATGATGCAAGGGAGAAGAATCTAGGTCTAAATGAAAACTGGAAATAGCTGTGAGCTGAGCTGGACCTTAATGGTAGAGTAGCTAGCACCATTGTGGAAGAGGGATGCCAAAAAGTCCAAAACAACCGCAATATGAGCCATAAAGGAGTCAACCTGCTTCTGCTGCACCCAAATGGAGAACATTTTCCATTTACTTTTATAAATCCTGTGGGTTGAAGAACTAAGGGATGAGATCAGAATTCTTCAGACAGGGAAGAAAGCCTGGGACATCTTGCCATCATCAGAATTGGAGAAAAGTACAGTTTTGTACCTACCATAAATGTAGATGTTCGAGGATTCCCTTGCTGCAGTCCTGACTATTGGGTATAGTCCGCGTCCCAGTCGGCCCGAATACCAGAGTATAAGGCTGACGTCGGTCATGGCGCCTTAGACTGACGTCAGTACGTCAGGGTACTAATGCGCATGACCGACGCCATTTCCTCAGTCTTTTCTTGCCCCAGATGTCAGAAGACCCAAAAAGACAAGTCCCAAAAACAACCTGCACCAATAAACATGTACAATATATACAGTAATATATATACAAAAATATAAGCATGTAAACTCACCTACACAACCACCCTGAAACACAGAGGGAAGGAGGGAGGGTAATTGGACTGCAGCAAGGGAATCCTCGAACATCTACATTTATGGTAGGTACAAAACTGTACTATGTTCTTCGCCTTCCCTTGCTGCAGTCCTGACTATTGGGTAGAATCCCAAAGCAGAGGTAAGGGAGGCTGGCAAATTATAAAGTAGCAGGAGCTGACAACATGCCTTGTAAAACAGCTGTGGCAAAACCAGCTCTAGACTTAGAGTATATAGGCAGGTGATAATGCCTAGAGAAAGTATGCACTGAACTCCAAGTAGCTGCTTCCAGAATATCCTTAGTTGCCACCCCTTAGAAATGCTGTTGAAGTGGCAGTAGCCCTAGTGGAATGAGGCCTAATCCCAGCTGGAACCTCTTTGCCATGATGGGAATAACAAAATGCAATGCAAAAGCCAATCCACCTAGAAATAGTTTGTTTTGACACAGGTTTGCCCTGTGAACTTAAAGCAAAAGAAACAAGTAACTGCTGAGACTGCCTAAAATCTTTAGTCCTGCTCAAATAATAACGCAATTGCCTGTGTACATCTAAAGTGTGCAAAATCTTTTCCCCTTTATTTTGAGGATCTGCAAAATACGTAGGCAAATGAATAGTTTGGTTTAAAGCCACACTAGAAACCACCTTAGGCATAAAGGAAGGATTAGTACGTAATGATACCCTGTCCTTATGGAAAATCCAAAAGGGCTCTACTGCCATAAGGGCCTGCAACTCAGACACCCTCCTTGCAGAAGTAATAGCCAACAGAAAAGCAGTCTTCCATGACAAATATTTCAATTCAGCAGTAGCTGCCGGCTCAAAAGGTTGTAGAGTAAGTTTTTCCAACACAAAATTGAGATCCCAAGCAGGAGTAGGAGCTCTACGGGGGTCTTATATTCTTTGCCCTCTAAGAAACTGCTTGAACAAAGGATGCGAAAACAAAGGTGGGTCACAATCATAGTGAGCTGAAATTGCTGCAGCATGAATCTTTATGGAAGAGAAAGACAAACCTTTGTCCAATAACTCAGTAAGATATTGAAGAGCCACACTCAAATTAGGCTCTGAAATCTCCAAATTCTTTGCTGTACACCAAAATAAAAATCTCTTCCATTTTTCTGCGTACACTCTCCTAGTACTAGGCCTTCTAGCTTCCATAATCACATTTAAAACTTGTTGAGGAAGCTGAGACCTTCCATGTTTCAACACAGAATATGCCAAGCTGTGAGATGGAGAGATTGAAGCTTGACATTGAGCAGATGACCGTCCTTCTGAGATAACAGATGAGGAATCAGAGGTAAAGGCCATGGAGGCTTCTTTACAAGACTCCTTAGAAGTGGGTACCAGTGTTGCCGAGGCCAATCTGGAGCTATCAAAATCATCCTTGGCCTGTCCTGTCTGACCTTTAGTAATACCTTTGGAAGAAGAGGTAGAGGTGGAAAAGCATAGACATGAAGGTTTTTCCAACTGAAAGACAGAGCATCCACTTTCCAAGCTGTGTGATGAAACCCCTTTGTGCAATACTTTGGCAGCTGGTGGTTTAGTGGAGAAGCGAACAGATCTATGTCTGGAGTTCCCCATGACACTGTCAATTTCTGAAATACATGAAGATCCAGTTTCCACTCGTGGGGATCCATGATTTGTCTGCTTAATACATCTGCTAGGGAGTTCTGTGCTCCTGGCAGAAACCTTGCCTGAAGAGTCAGTTGCAGGCTTAACGCAGTCTCCCATAAAATCATTGCTTGCCTGCATAGAGGATAAGAATGTGTTCCCCTTGCTTGTTGATGTACCACATGACAGTTGTGTTGTCTGTCAGAATCAACACCTGCCCTGGAAGAAGTAACTCCTTGAACGCCATCAATGCAAACTGGACTGCTAACATCTCCTTCATGTTGATATGTAGATGCTGTAGTCTGGCAGGCCACTTGTCTTGTATCCACTTTCCATTTAGATGAGCTCCCAAGCAGTGTCCGAGGCATCTGTCGTTAAAATCTGACTCGCCTCTGGCCGGGTCACAGAGAGTCCCTTGTTTAGGTGACATTCCTGAGCCCACCACAAGAATTCCTTTTGAAGGCAAGGTATTATTTGAATGACAGTGTCCAAATCTTGGCAGTGCTGTGTCCATACATTTTTGAGATACCATTGCAGCTTCCTCATATGCAATTTGGCATTGGGAAGCACCAGAATACAAGATGCCATGAACCCTAATGCTTGAAGGACTGTCCTTGCAGTCAGCACGGACTGATGAGATAGTTGATGGAAGTAAAGTGACAGACTCTTTTGTTTGTCCGGGGTTAAAAGCCATCTGGGCTGCTGTATACAGTCTCACAACAAGAAAGCACATGTCTTGAGAGGGTACTAGACTGGACTTTATTTCGATCACAGAATACCCTAGGCATCTTAGCACTGCTATGACATATTCCAGATGCTGGAGAAGGTGTTCTTTTCTTGAGCCAGAATCAGGCAGTCGCCCAAGTAAGGATAAATTTGAATGCCTTGAAGCCTGAAGTAAGCTATCACTGGAGCCAGAACCTTTGTGAATACTCTGGGCGCAGTAGATAAGCCAAAGGGCAATGCAGAGAACTGATAATGAAAATCTCCAGTTCGAAACCGCAGATACTTTCTGCAACTTAGCCTTATGGGCACATGAAGGTAAGCTTCCTTGAGATCCAAAGTTACCATCCAGTGATCCTTGCCCAGCAGAGGTAACAGTTGCTGTAACGTCAACATCTTGAACTTGGGAATGTCCAGATAAGTGTTGAGGATAGATAAATCCAAAATTGGTCTCCACGTGTTCCCCTTCTTTGGTACTAGGAACAGGCGAGAATAAAATCCAAGCCCCTTTCTGACACAGGGACTGGCTGAATAGCCCCTATCTGGAGTAACTGAGAAACTTGCTTGAGAGCCTCTTTTCTTTGTGGAGGAGGAACATCTGGCATGCCTTTGAAAGGGGCATTGTGTGGAAATAAAATCTGTACCCGTGATGAATGATATCCAGCACCCATCTGTCTTGAGTGATTAAATCCCAATTTTCTTTGAAAAGAGACAATCTTCCTCCCAAAGGAGCTGCCAGACGAGAGTCCACTGGCAGCTGAAAAGGCAGGTCATTGGTTCTGCTTACGAAAGGACTGACCCCTGCCCTCACCAGAAGTCTGAGCAGGTGAACTGTCTGATCTAGGCCTAAACGAACCTTGAGCCCTGCCCCTACCACGCCTAGATCTACCCCTAGACTGGGAACCATAAGCAGGATATGTCCACCCCTTAGCAGGCCAATTTCTACTAAACTTCGGAGGCTGCACCTGCAAAAAATCTTTAACAGTCTGCATAGACTTAGCTTTGTCCTCCATTTTCTTTAAAACTGCTTCCACAGGCGGTCCAAACAACACATCAGACTGTAAAGGAGCATCCAAAATCCTGGTCTTAACATGCTCAGCTAAATTCTGATCCTTCAACCATGCATGTCTGCGAAGAACAGAACTAGTAGCAGCCACCCTCGAGGAGGCCTGAACAGCATCAAAACCACACTGCAAAGAATGCTTACCCACTTGTTCAGACACATGAACCAAATCCAGCAATTCTTTACACTCAATACCTTCCGCCAAAGCATCCACCTTAGATTTCAATTGTGAAAGGAGATAATTCTGATATTTCAGCATATGAAATTGACAATTCAACGCCTCATGGATAGAGTGGAAGAAGTATATACTTTCTTACCCCACCTATCCAAAGCCCTTGCCTCTTTATCAGAGGGTACAGGATTTTTAACCACAGAAGCTTTAACACCTTTAGGCCCCTGAGAAACAGTTTCTGGGTCCGCCTGGGACTCTTAAACAAATACTTATGAGCTTCGGGCACCCTATAATACCTATCAGGCTTAACAGGAGCAGGAGGCAAGGAATCAGGGTTCAGAGAAGCCTCTGCAAAACATCCTCCACCACATTCAACACAGGAGGAATAGCTAAGGGCCTATGCTGAGGCAAAACAAGAATTCCCTAAGCCTTTTCTGGAGTCAGAGTAATCTTGGCCTTCCCATTTAAAGTGCTCCCTCATGGAGTGAAGAGTCTCTGAAAATGAAAAATCCTCAGGAGGAGAAGCTGAAGGAGTGGAATCATCCACATCAGAATCAGAATAAGCAGGAAACTCTTGCAAGTCTTCCACAGAAGACTCTGAAGCCTGTGAACACTGTTCAAAACTATCAAACTCCTGTTCCACCCTAGGCCTCTTGTCAGGTGGGGCATAGAACCTCTAATCAGAGTAATCAAATCTTCTGCCATTTTAAGCATATGTTTCTTAGGCACAGAGCCCGAAATGCTAGGAGAAGCCCCTACAGAAGCTGAACTTGGCCTTCCTCTAAAAGAAGCTTTGGCAACAGAAGGAGAGGCCCTAACTACCTTGGGAAGAGAGGGAAGAACAGTTACCTGAGAAGCCCCTCAGCCTGGCCTACCTCCTGAGAGGGCACATCCTGTAACAGTAAAGTAAGTGCCTGAGAGTCCATAGAGACTCCTGGCAAGACCTCTGGCTCAACTGATCCTTCTAAAGGACCGACGTCCGGGACTGCCGGTTCCTCACCCTAGACTTCACTGTTTTGTCCTTGCGCTTCTTAGATGAGGCAGTCGCCGGAGCATCCGACGGCATAGTACAATGGCAACGCTTCCGAAAGACTAACCTAGCCCAATCAAGCCTCCTCTTAATAGTGCGCTTGTTAAATCTAGCACAAGAGCGGCAACCAACAACGCCGTGCTCAGGCCCTAAACAAGGTATACACAATGTATGATAATCCCTATGCGGTATCTGCTTCCCACAAGAAATACAGTTATTCACTTTTTCTGACATCCGTAAAATACTGAGGCAAGAAAAACCAAAATGTTCCCAACGGGTTACTTAGCCAACTCTGTACTCGGTCTGAAACTCCGGTCGAAAATCTCAGAACGCCAACCTGCACTCGCAAAATTGCTTCTGCATCGGACCATGCGGCAAAAAAGACTGAGGAAATGACGTCGGTCATGCGCATTAGTACCCTGACGTACTGACGTCAGTCTAAGGCGCCATGACCGACGTCAGCCTTATACTCTGGTATTCGGGCCGACTGGGACGCGGACTATACCCAATAGTCAGGACTGCAGCAAGGGAAGACGAAGAACATCGATGTTGTCAGCTTTAAACCCTGAAGGCCTGGGTGGGGATACCCTGAAGGGTGAGAAAGAATGTCCAGAATCTGCTTCAACCTCAATGGCAGGCATATCAGATGAGACCAAAGAAAAGTGAACCAGGTTTGTCGGGGCTAGGAGGAGGCAATGAGGATTACCTTGCTCTTCAACCTCAGAGCCTTCTGTAAAAACTTGGGAATTAATGGCAGAGGAGGGAAGGCATAGAGAAGACCGGGAAGGCCAAGCATGGACTAGAACGCCTCTAGGTGACTGTCCTGAGGAGGGATCAAGGCAAAGTACCTGCTGTATTTGTTGTTGAGGGGGGACGCAAACAGACCGCAGAAAGGTTGACCCAATTTCCAAAAGATCAAATTTGCCATGGATTGAGTCAAATGGATTGAGTCAAAGACCACTCGTGAGGCATTAGCAACACTCAGCTGGACTCTCCTGGAATGTGTGCTGCCATCATAGAGCGGTTGGTAGAGATCACCCACTGCCACACCTTCAATGCTTCCCGACATAGGGAGTAGGATCTGGTTCCTCCAGGTTTGTTGATGTACAAAGCCCACAGACATCTTGTCTGTTTGTATCGCTATAGTCCCATGAGGTAGAAAACTGTGAAGATCTTGCAATACTAGAACTGCCTTTATCTCCAGTACACTGATCTGCAAAAGTTGGTCTCCTGGGGGATCCATGTGCCTTGAACTGTCCGACCCAGATAATGTCCCCCACCCCATCTGGGAGGTGTCTGTGGTCACTCAGGCATTTGGTAGAGGAAAGATAAATGGCCATCCTTGAGAAACATTTGTGGAGTGAAGCCACCAAAGCAGAGAATTCTTGCATACACAGTTGATGGGGAAAACTCGAAGGATTCCTGTGAAGAGACCACTGGACCACCAACGTCCATTACAGAATCCACACGGGTAGGTGTGCAGTAGGCAGAAGAGATGGTGGCTATCATAGAGCCCAACTCTCCGAGAATCAAGGTGGCTGGAGGAGTTTGGATAGCCAGAATCTGCCTGACCTGAAATCTTAAATTTGCAATCCTCTCCGTAGCTAGAAAGGCCTGGGATACCCTCGTGTCCAAACGCGCTCCAATAAAATCTATAACCTGAACTGGTCGCAGCTGAGCTTTCTGAATACTGACTGATTCCTAGGAGAGGAGCCAGATGCAAAAGACAATCCTTGGCCTGGATCAGTAGATGCTTGGTTGATGCAGTCAGAAGCCAGTCATCCAGATAAGGAAAAAATCTGGAAATCTTGCAGCCTGAGTTGCGCTGCCATCACTGCCAAAAATTTGAACACCCGGAGGGCCATAATGAGGCCAAACGGGAGTGATCTGATTTGGTAGTGACAGACTCCCAGTCTGAAACATAGATATTCCCCGGAGAGTCTGTCCATCTTTATGTGGTAGCACGCGTCCTTCAGGTCTACAGAGCATATCCAATCATTCATTCTTAGAAGAGGTAATACGGACTGAATCGTGACCATTCTGAACTTTGTACACTCCACAGACTTGTTCAAGGTGGTCAAGTCCAGAAACAGTCGCAAGTCCCCTGTTTTCTGGGCACCTGAAAGAATATGGATTAAATAAACAATCCAACTTGATTGGGGGGACCTTTTGGATAACTCTATGACTAGTAGTTTAATTTCTAAGGCCATACCCTCCTTTTGACTGGGTGGAATATTGAGAAGACAATTCTTTGGTTTGGGAGTTCCTTAAAAGTGAATGTAGTATCCTCTGAATATGACCCTTAACACCCAGTGATAGTTTGTGATGGCCTCCCAGGCTGCTAGGTGCAGGCAGAAGTGCCTCCCAACAGTCTCCAAAGGAAGACACCTAGGCAACCGTTCAGGAGCGCTGGAAGGGTCCGTCAGAGTGAATTTCCTGTGACCTTTGGTTTTGTAGACCCCCCTCTATCATGTGGGTGGCATTTTTCATTCTGGTTATTCTCCCTCTGCCCCTGGGGGGAAAAGTCTCTGTGCGTGTCCTGAAAAGGACAGTGCGACTTATGAAACTACAGTACAATGGAAAAGTATTTGCCCCCTTCCTGATTGCTTATTTTTAGCATGTTTGTCACACTTAAATGTTTCAGTTCTTCAAACAAATATAATTTTTTGACAAAGATAACCGGAGTAAACACAAAATGTAGTTTTTAAGTGATGATTTTATTAAAACAATCCAAACCTACATGGCCCTATGTGAAAAAGTAATTGCCCCCTAAATCTATTAACTGGTTGGGCCACTCTTAGCAGCGACAACTGCAATCACGCATTTGCGATAACTGGCATTGAGTCTTTCACATCACTGTTGAGGAATTTTGACCCACTCTTCTTTGCAGAACTGTTTTAATTCAGCCATATTGGAGGATTTCAGAGCATGAACCACCTTTTTAAGATCATGCCACAGCATCTCAATTCTTTTTAAGGTCATGCCACAGCATCTAAATTGGATTCAAGTCCGGGCTTTTGACTAGGCCACTCCAAATCCTTAATTTTGTTTTTTTAAGTCATTCAGAGGTTGACTTGCTGGTGTATTTTAGAACAGTGCCCTGCTGCAGAACCCAAGCACGCTTCAGCTTGAGGTCACAAACTGATGGCCGGACATTCTCCTTCAGGATTTTCTGGTAGAGAGCAGAATCCCTGGTTCCATCAATCACAGCATGTCGTCCAGGTCCAGAAGCAGCAAAGCGGCCCCAGATGAGCACACTACCACCACGTTTGACTGCTGGCATGATGTTCTATTTCTGAAATGCTGTGTTACTTTTATGCCGGATGTAACGGGATGCACACCTTCTAGGAAGCTCAACTTTTGTTTAGTCAGTCCACAGAATGTTTTCCCCAAAGTCTTGGGGATCATCAAGATTTTTTTTGGCAAAAGTGAGACGAGCCTTTATGTTCTTTTTGGTCAATAGTGGTTTACACCTTGGAACTCTGCCATGCATGCCATTTTTGCCCAGTCTTTCTTATGGTTGCGTCATGAACACTAACCTTAACCGAGGCAAGTGAGGCCTACAGTTCTCTAGATGTTCTGGATTTTTGTGACCTCTTGGATGAGTTGTCGCTGCGCTCTTGGTGTAATTTTTGTAGACCGGCCCACTCCTGAGAAGGTTTACCACTGTTCCATGTTTTCTCTATTTGTGGATAATGGCTCTCACCGTAGTTCGCAGGAGTCTCAAAGCTTTACAAATGGGTTTGTAAACTTTTCCAGACTGATAGATGTCAATTACTTTGTTTCTCATTTGTTCCGGAATTTCTTTGGATCGCGGCATGATGTCTTCCTTTATGGGATTTTTTGGCCTACTTCACTTTGTCTGACAGGTTCTATTTAAGTGATCTCTTGATTCAACAGGTCTGGCAGCAACAGGCCTGGGTGTTGCTAGTGAAATTAACTCAGCTTTCCCAAAAATGTGATTAACCAGTTTCTTCATGATTTAACAAGGGGGGCAATTACTTTATCACACAGGACCATGTAGGTTTTTTTCCCTTAATAAATAAAATCATTACTTAAAAACTGCATTTTGCATTTACTTGGATTAACTTTGTCGAATATTTAAATTTGTTTGATGATCTGAGACATGTAAGAGTGACAAACATGCAAAGAAATAAGAAATCAGAAGGGGGCAAAAAAGTAAGTCTTTTTACTCCCACTCTGATTTCTGGAACAGGACCTTTGTGGAGTAGAAAAATGGATACCAACGGCAGACAGTCTGCCTTTTTCATTGTGGCAGTGTGTGTCACGAACCATAGGCCCAAAAGTACAGTTTTGTACCTACCATAAATGTAGATGTTAAAGTGCTAATACAGCTGCAGTCATAACAGATGGGTTTCTCCTGCCGTCAGGCGGGTCCTGGGTCGGCCGAATTCCAAAGTCTAGGTCCGGCGTCAGTTGTCGTCACTTCTTCCTGGACGTCAGTGCGACAGGGGTATAAAAGAACCAGCCGACACCATTTTCTTCAGTTTTTCTTGCCCCAGATGTCAGCTGCCCCCAGAAGGAAGGCAATACATAAATTTGTGTAATACAGCAATGCCATATAATCAAAATACAGTAGTTGCAAGCAAATACACCATAAATGAATACCCCAATCAGGTTGTATGAGGAGGAGTTAGCCAAAAGGCCTGTCCCAAGAAGGGAAGAAGGGAGGGAAACCTGGACTGCAGCTGTATTAGCACTCGAACATCTACATTTATGGTAGGTACAAAACTGTACTATGTTCATCGTGCATACAGCTGCAGTCATAACAGATGGGTAGAATCCCAAAGCTAAGAAGGGGTGGTAGGCACTAGGTGGAACTAGCAGGAGCCAGGATGCCCTGCAAGACTGCAGTGGCAAAGCCTGCTCTAGTTTTGGAGTATAATGGTAGGTGGTAGTGCTTGGAGAAGGTATGCACAGAACTCCAAGTGGCTGCTTCCAAAATATCTTTGGTAGGAACTCCTCTGAGGAAAGCTGCAGAGGTAGCTGTGGCCCTTGCGGAGTGAGATCTGATGCCTGCAGGTACAGTTTTACCATGAAGAGAGTAACAAAAGCGTATGCAGTGGGCTATCCATTTTGAAATTGTCTGTTTGGAAATTGGCTTCCCTTGAGCTCCTATAGCATAGGACACAAAGAGCTGTTCTGATTTTTCTGAAAGGCTTTGTTCTGTCCAAATAATAACGCAGCTGTCTGTGGATGTCTAAGGAATGTAGTAGTCTCTCCCCTTTGTTTTCAGGATTAGGGTAAAAGGTAGGCAAGTGTATAGCCCGATTCAAAGCTACCCTGGATACCACCTTTGGCATAAAGGACGGGTTGGTTCGTAAGGAAACTCTGTCCTGATGGAAGATGATAAAAGGCTGCACAGCCATGAGGGCTTGTAGTTCCGGTACCCTACGAGCGGATGTGATAGCCAGAAGGAAAGCTGTTTTCCAGGACAAATATTGCATATCTGTTGAGGCAGCTGGCTCAAAAGGAGGCAAGGTCAGCTTTTCTAGAATGAAATTGAGGTCCCAAGCAGGTACTGGTTGTTTCCTTGGGGGTTTTATATTCTTAGCCGCTCTGAGGAACTGTCTTAAGAGGGGGTGAGAGAATAAAGGTGGATCAGTGTTGTACTCTGCAGAAATTGCTGAGGCATGGATTTTGATGGAGGAGAATGAAAGTCCACTGCTTAGCAGCTCAGCTAGATACTGTAATATTTGAGGTAAATTCAGTTTTCTGGCTCTTTTTCTCATTCCAGGCACAAAACAGTTTCCATTTTGCGGAGTAAGCTTTTCTAGTAGACGGCCTTCTGGCCTCCAAAATGACATCCTGTACCTCCTTGGAGAGTAGGGTCTGTTGTGATGTTAAGGAATCTTCCATGCGGCCAGATTGAGTGTTTTCAGCTGACTGTGAAGAGTTTTGAAGCTGTGCTGAGTCAGAAGAAGAGGCATTAGAGGTAGGGTCCATGGAGGGGAATGCGTCAGGCTCCTCAGGAGTGTTTACCAGTGCTGTCTTGGCCAGTCCGGAGCAATGAGAATCATCTTTGGTCTGTCTGCTCTGGTTTTTAATAGAACTTTGGGCAGCAGAGGAAGAGGTGGAGAGGCATAAACTGTCATTGTTGTCCAACTGAAAGAGAGAGCGTCCACTCTTCAGGCCTTTGGGTGAAAAGTCCTTGAGCAGAATTTTGTCAATTGGTGATTTTTGTGGGAGGCAGAGAGATCTATGTCTGGCCTTCCCCATGCTTGAATTATCTCTGTAAAAACTTGAGGATGCAACTTCCATTCGTGTGGATCTGTCATATTTCTGCTTAGGTTGTCTGCCAGCGTGTTTTCCTTGCCTGGCAAGTACTGTGCTTGAAGTTCGATTTGTAATTCCAGAGCTATGTTCCAAAGTGACATGGCCAGCCTGCATAGGGGGTATGAATGGATTCCTCCTTGTTTGTTTATGTACCACATTACTGTGTTGTTGTCTGTCCTTATCAATAGTTGACCTGGATGCAGAAGGTCTTTGAAAGCTATAATAGCATTTATTACTGCTAGCATTTCCTTTTGATTGATGTGAAGGTGCTTTTCTTTTTGGGACCATTTGCACTGAATGCACCGATCTGTCATGTGCGCCCCCCAGGCGTAGTCCAAGGCGTCTGTTGTGGTGACTTGATTTGCTTGAGGCTTGCAGAATGGGAGACCTGTGTTTGTTTGGCATGCTTGAGCCCACCACAGAAATTCCTTTTGAAGACATGGAATTAGTGGTATTATTGTTTCCAAACTGTGGCTGTGTTGAGACCATAGGTTTTTCAAGTACCATTGAAGTTTCCTCATATGCAGCTTTGCACATGGGATTAGTAGGATGCAAGATGCCACGAATCCCACAGCCTGCAGGATTTTCCTTGCAGTCAGCCTGGTGAAATTTGCTAGTGTTCTGAAGTATTGAGTTAGTTGCCCCTGCTTCTCTGGCGTGAGGTAGGCCATCTGAGTGTTTGTGTCCAAGTTGGCACCCAGGAAAATTATTTTCTGAGAGGGTATTAGCCTTGATTTCTTTTTGTTGACTGTGTATCCCAGAGAGTTCAACAACATTATTACAAAAGCCAGATGTTTCAGAAGTATGTGCTTGCTGTCCGCTTGGATCAGGCAGTCGTCCAGATATGGGTATATTGGTATCCCTTGAAGTCTGCAGTAGGCAATTACTGATGCCAGGCATTTCGTGAATACTCTGGGCGCAGTAGATAAGCCAAAGGGCAATGCAGAGAATTGATAATGGGTTGAACCTGCAAGAAATCTGAGGTATCTTCTGCAATTTTGTCTGATAGGGACATGCAGGTATGCCTCCTTGAGGTCCAATGTTACCAGCCAAGACTCCTTGCCCAGCATGGGAAGAAGCTGCTGTAATGTGAGCATCTTGAATTTTGCACGAGTAAAAATGTGTTTAGGATGGATAGGTCCAAAATAGGTCTCCAATCTTTTCCCTTCCTTGGTACCAGGAATAGTCTGGAATAAAAACCTTGACCTTGTTCGTGAGTAGGTACCTCTTGAATAGCTTTCATGTCCATGAGATCTGAAATTTGTCTTTGTGCCTCTGCCCTTTGATTGTGTGGCAGGTTTGGCATGCCTCTCGTTTTTGGAAGGGTGTGAAAATGGAATCTGTAGCCTCTGTTTATAATGTCCAGGATCCATTCGTCTTTTGTGACAATATGCCAATTATTTGAAAATAATGCCAGTTTTCCGCCTAAGGGTGCTGCCATTTGAGCCTTGGTTGGCATGCAAAGGGGAAAGTCATTGGGCTTGCTTTCTGAATGGCTGCGAACTATCCTCACCACCTCTTTGTGTAGGAGCTTGCCATTGTCTGCCTCTAAACGATCCTTGACATTGCCCTCTGCCCCTCGGGTGCCTGTATCTACCTCTCTGGGGTCTGTCCGTGGCTGGAAAGGACCAATTTTTGGAAGGCCAATTTCTACTGAAACGTGGAGGTTGTACCTGTAGAAAATCTTTCACAGTTTGCATTGATTTAGCCTTTTCCTCCATTTTCTTTAATACCTCCTCAGCTTTAACACCAAATACATCCTTTTGTAGAGGGGCATCTAGTAATTTAGCTTTGACATGATCTGGTAAGGTTTGCTCCTTGAGCCAGGCATGTCTACGTATGACTGATCCTGTAACAGCAGCTCTACATGAGGCCTCTAGAGCATCAAAACCACATTGCAAGGTATGTTTACCCACTTGTTCTGCACTATACATCAAATCCTGCAACTCCTTCAAGTCTGGTTGTTCAGGTTGTGACATTTTACTTCTCAACTGTGATAACAGAAACTGTTGGTACTTTAGCATATGGAACTGGCAGTTTAATGCCCTCATGGTTAAGGTGGCAGAGGTGTATACCTTTTTTCCCCCACCTTTCTAAGGATCTGGAATCTCTCTCAGAAGGTAATGGATTTTTAGCAGTGGAGGCCTTAATTCCCTTGGGGCCCTGTGAGATAGTTTCTGGGTCAGCCGCATGGCTTTTGTATAAAAATTGGTGTGAGTCAGGAACCCGGTAGTACCGGTCAGGCTTGACTGGGGCTGGAGGTAAGGAATCCGGGTTAAGGCAGGCCTCCGAGTACACATCATCTAGTATGTCTAAGACAGGAGGTATAGCCAGAGGCCTGTGCTGAGGTAGCAAGAGAAAATCCCTAAGCCTTTTCTTGGAATCTGAGTACTCTTGGCCTCCAGTGGAAGTGTTCCCTTAAGGTATGCAAGGTTTCCCCAAATGAGTAATCCTCTGGGGGAGAGACAGAGGGAATGGACTCCTCTGCATCATAATCTTCAAAAGGGGAGTAAGAATGTTCCTGTTCATCAGAGTGCTCTGAAATAATGGAGGCCTGGTCAGAGGAGGGGGAATTCTTCCTCCACTCTGGGCCTTTTGTCCGGGGGGGTTGAGAACCCCTGATAAGAGTAATTAAATCCTCAGCCATTTTAAGCATCAGTTTTTTAGGCATGGGGCCTGGAGAAGGGCCCTGTGTAGCTTGTCTCTTAGAATGCATGGATGCTTTAGACTTAGTGAAAGCCTTGATGGAAAAGGAAGAGGAAGGTCTGAAGACACCTTGAGAGGAGGCAGACCTGTCTACATTTTG
This sequence comes from Protopterus annectens, assembly GCF_019279795.1. Lineage (NCBI taxonomy): Eukaryota > Metazoa > Chordata > Ceratodontiformes > Protopteridae > Protopterus > Protopterus annectens. Next base: position 1,479,224,366 of record NC_056743.1, on the reverse strand, counting down.
AGATTCACCACCAAGAGTGGCTTCGGTATCTGTAGTCGGGGTGTGGGCCGAGGAGCCTGCGACCTCGGGCACAGAAGACACCGCCAATGAAGTGTCGTCGGTAGGCAGGGGCTGCGTAGGTGCCTCACTGAGAACCGGACAACCTGTAGTCGGCTTTGGCATGGTGTCGGTAGAGGCCGCAGACCTCGTGTGTCGGTCCTTATCTTTGCGTTTTTTTTAGACAAAACTGGAGTCGGAGCATCCGACGACATAATATAGTTAATTTTTTTGCCAAAATAGTGCTGGGTGAACTCCGCCAGACGCTTAATGGTGCGTTTGCTGAATGTAGCACAAAAACGACAGACCGAGACATTGTGGTCTGGGCCTAAGCAAGGAATGCAGAGGGAATGGAAAACCTTATGCACTATTTGCTTTCCACATGGAATACAATTAACTTTGTCTGACATTGGTCTGAGGCAAGAAAAGTTTCCCCAACGGGGTACTTAGCTTTCAAGACGACTTCGGTTGTAAAATTTTCGTAATTTCAGGAGCTGGCCGACCGGCACTTGCGAACTGCTTCTGCTTCGGGCACCGCGCGGCAAGAAAGACTGAAGAAAATGGCGTCAGCTGGTTCTTTTATACCCCTGTCGTACTGACGTCAGGGAAGAAGCGACGACAACCGACGCCGGACCTAGACTTTGGAATTCGGCCGTCCGAGGACCTGCCTGACAGCAGGAGAACCCATCTGTTATGACTGCAGCTGTATGCATGATGAACATCAAGGTGGAGCCAAAGGGAATGCTGATAAAAGGACTGTTTGAAGGGCTCCACAAAGTCACATAGCCTCATCCAGGCATGGCATCTTATGGCAATGCCAGAACTGGCTGTCCTTGAGGTATCCTCTACAGTGTGGTAAAGTCTCATGGACGCATTAACCAGTGTTTGAAGGGTGGCCAGTCTGGAGGAAAAGATCTTCTGTTCCTCATGGACCCAGGAGATGAGCCAGAAAGTTCCATCACCAGATTGCTTTTGTAGCCTCCTGAAATGTGATAAGTAGTTTAATGCCCTCAAAGTAAACATGGAAGAGGCATAAACTCTCTTCCCAAATCTGTCTAATGCTTGCAATTCGCTGATGGGAGTGGTCAGAACAGCTCTCTTGTGCGAGCTCCTTCTTGGTGGCTGCCATGACAACAATCGCATCTACAGGATACCCGTGGTCCAAAAGGTCTTGCCCAAAGGGGCACTCAAAATCTTGCCTACCCACTTGGGAATCAGCTCTACCGTATCCGGCTACTTCCATGTCCTAGCAAACACTAGCTCAAATTAGTGGATCAGCAGGGAGACACACCCTGGTAGTAGATGGGCCAGACCTGAAAGCCTCCCACTAAATAGATTCTGCCAGGGAAGAATTTTGGGCAAACCAGCCACCTCTCTGGTGTAGGATTTCTAGAACTTCTCCAAAGCAGACTTCGTCAGGTGGTGGCCTGGGGGACCCCTTCTTCCTCTAAATTGGTGTCGGTGGTGAGGGATTTCTCAGGGGAATCCAAGTGCCTCCTCTTATGCAGCCTTTTCCAGGGACCCTCCTCAGTGGGATGCTCGAGGGAGGTGTTAGAAGACTCTAGAGGGTCCACAAAAGGGAGGCTGTGGAGGCCCAGTTGTCCACGTGGCAGACTTGCCTCAGGCACCAGACCAGAATGGGGAAGGGGGGGTTCCAAGAAGGTACGTACAGAGGCGCTCTCAAGTTGAAAAGGAACCCTCTCCACCACCTCAAAAGCAGAAGGGCCTCAACCCTCCAAAAGCAGTCCCCTCGAGGCCAAAGCCACAGAAGCAGATGCCTCCCACTCCGATGGATGAAGTTGGAGCCGAGCTGTCTATGGCCGAAGTCCCGAGGGGGAGAGAAAGCTCTGAAAACTTAAGAGTCCATGTCAACCCCCAAGAGCAGACCTCAAAGCTGCAGTTTTGACACACAGAACTGACACAGCTGGGGCTGAGCACGTTGAGGAAACGTGTGACAAAGGAATCTCGATTGGCTCCGACATCCCACCTCTGGAGACCAACAAAACCAAGGGCTCAGACATCGAAGGATGGGTTAGGGAAGGAGCTACTTGTCAGAATGGGGAAACCCTCACAGATGCTGATGTGGATGGAACAGACACAAGCCTCATCTAGATCTGGGCCTTGAGGAACTGCCTCAGTCTACCCACGTCCTTGGAAGTAAGGTTTCGTGAAGACCTGGAGGAAGGGGGAGGGTCTTTGAGATCTCCTGGGTGAATGGGAGGAAGACCTCATAGACAGTCCAGTCAGCACCGAGCCGGAAGCCGAAAAAGAAGCCAGGACTACCAATGAAATAACACTCTGCACCAAATCCATGGAAGACTATCGGTACAGAGGGAAGGAGATAGGAGCCAAGGAACCCTGATCAGAATGGATCAGGGAACCCTCTTGGGTGGCTTCGTGGAGAACCCTGTGAGTGAACATCTCCTGCATCCCAGGCCTCCAGGGACTTTTTGGAAGGTGGAAGAGACCCCAAAGCGGGAGGAACACCCAAAGAAGAGAAAGCAGGGAGCATATCCTTAAGAATAACAGTTTGCTCCTCCTAACCACTAAAGCTCTAAGATGGAACACTTTTCACACCGCACAGTGGGCGTCAAGGTGTGCAGGCCCCAAGGCAGTACTTGCGCTCCCTGTGGGCATCACACAGTGGGATCTTATGCCCACAGGAAGTGCATTTCTTGAAACCAAGAGGTTTCTGATCAGTCATAAGAAGATTGGAAGAGAGAGATGAAGAAAGTTTTTTTTAAGAGTAGAAGAGGGAGGAAAACTACGGCGTGAGAAACCCAATTAAAGGAAAGGAAATAAAAGGCAGAAGAAACTACTTAAGAAGAACGAAAGATAGAAAAAGAATAAGTACAATATATATCGTACAAGCACTCAACTAGAAAAATTCTCAGAGTAGCTCAGAGCCCAGGAACTTCATTGCTGAATGAACGTGCATCAAACGAGATCTGAGGTAGTGTGTAGGAGCACAGCATTATGAAGAAGGGAGAAGATCAACTCTTGAATTTCAGGCCTGGAGAGTGGCTGGTCAGTTCTGAGGGTCGGAACGGAGACCCCAGCTTATTGAAGTTGACATCAGATCAAATTACAACACTAAAATGTACATATTCTTTTTATAATACAACTGTAAACTCCTGACGTTTACATTTTATGCTTCAAATTAACTCCAAGCAACAAATATAACTTAAAACACAGCTTTTATCTAAACTTACAAGTAAAAGCTCTCATTTTTAACTTTCAATTAGAAAGGACACCCAACGATAGTGGCAGACAGCTTCTATACTTTGAAAAGCAAGACGCACACGAAAACATGCCAAATTAAATCCAAGTAGTACAATGATCATCAAGTGCACCTGATTTTACATTATCAGGTATTTACGTCTATAAACCAAGGATAAAACACTATCTAAATGATTACTTCTCAATTTGAAGTGCCTGTTTATGATGCCATCTTCAGCTGGTTGATTAATCTGTTAATGCTGGGAAAGGTATAATTCAGAGAGCTACATATTTAGCTAACAAAAACTTTCAGCACAAACTTCTAATATGTCAGCAAAAAAGCTTTTCAACAATGATGGATTGAGGGGAAAACATGCTCATTTTGAAGTAATATTAACATACCTCCTTAAAATGGTAGATGATAAATTCATATTTATTACTGCACAGACTGCATAAATGGACAGACAGCTCTACAACTCTCATTTCCATATTTTTCCTGATCAAGCATGCATTAATCTGGTTTAAAAGACACTTTTGTAAGTAGATGTTGAAACTTTAATTACTTTTTCTCATTACAGTAATGCAGAACAAATTCCTAAACTACAAAAGAAATAAAGTCTACTTGAAAACAGTATAAACACCTGAAATCTCAAGATATCAAGCTAATTCCCAAGAAAGTGCACACATTAAAAGCTGCATATAGAAATTGCCTACATGTCCTCAATCCATGGGATGTTAGAAATAGTTTGCTACCTCATGCTGCGACCAAAAATAATGTCTACAGTGTGCTGTGTGGAGGACTTCTCTATATTCACTAATGCTGTGTGACTAAGTAGACATACAGAAGTTCAGGGTGAGGGCTTGCCATTTGCAAAATACAAAGTAATGGGACAGTGTCACACAAAAGTACAGTAGTGTACACTTACCATAAATGTAGATGTCCGAGTGTATTCACTGTTGCAGTCATTACATTTGGGTAATCTGCTGAAAGGTTGCCCTCAGTCAGCCTGAACAACACAGTCTTGGGTCCTGTGTCAGTTGCTGTCTCCAATTCCATGACGTCAGGTCGACGGGTATAAAACATGCAGCCGACACCATTTTATTCAGTTTTTCTTGCCCCAGATGTCAGGTGCCCCCCCCAAATGGGAAGTAAAAATATGTATATATAAAAATAAACAAATATATATAAATGCACTTTTAGCAACATAAATTTTACCTTCACCTAAAAGCAAATACACCACAAAAGCTTTAGTGTATAGTGAAGGAAAGAAAAGGTATAGAAAGGGGGATGGTGGATGGGTAACCCAGACTGCAACAGTGAACACAATCTAACATCTACATTTATGGTAAGTGTACACAACTGTACTATGTTCTTCGGGTTTCACTGTTGCAGTCATTACATTTGGGTAGAATCCCAAAGCTATGGATGGGAGGATGGAACTAAACAGCATTAGGATCGGCTATAAAGCCCTACAGAACTGCAGTGGCAAAGCCTGCCCTGGATTTGGAGAAGAGAAGCAAATGATAATGCTTTGTGAACGTATGAACAGAGCTCCAAGTAGCAGCTTCTAGAATGTCTTTGGTTGGAACCCCTCTGAGAAAGGCTGCTGAAGAGGCAGCCCTGGTGGAATGTGATCTGATCCCCTTGGGCACAGGTTTACCATGGTGCAAGTAGCAGAAATGAATGCAGTGGCTTATCCACTTACAAATAGTCTGCTTTGATATAGCCTTCCCCTCTGACCCTGCAGCAAATGCTACCAGTAGTTGCTCAGAATTTCTTAGAGATTTGGTCCTGTTTAAGTAGAATCTTAGTTGTCTGTGTACATCTAATCAATGCAGAATCCGCTCCCCCTTGTTCTGCGGATTTGTGTAAAAAGTTGGCAGGTGAATGGTCTGGTTGAAAGCCACACTGGATACCCACCTTAGGCATAAAAGAAGGATTGGTCCTGTGGGACACCCTGTCCGGGTAAAGTATAATAATAGGCTCCACTACCATGAGAGCCTGCAGTTCTGAAACTCTTCTTGCTGAAGTGACTGCCAAGAGAAAAGCTGTTTTCCAAGATATAAATTTTATATCCGCAGTAGCTGCTGGTTCAAAAGGAGGCAGGGTGAGTTTTTCCAGCACAAAACTGGAGGTCCCATGCCATGTTGGTGGGAGGCCTTAAATTTTTGGCCCCTCTAAGATACTGTTTAAGCAGAGGATGAGAAAAGAGGGTAGGCTCTGTGTTGTAATAAGCCGAGATGGCAGAGGCATGGATTTTTATTGAAGAAAAAGATAGGCCCTTGTCAAGCATCTCAGTCAAATATTGTACAATCTGGGGAATAATGGGCTTTGCTGTCTCAGTTCCTTGTGCTTGGTTCCAAGCAAAGAATCTCTTCCATTTATCAGCATAAGATTTCCTAGTACTAGGCCTTCTGGCTTCCAAAATGGCATCCATCACAGATTTACTGAGAGGTGTTGTTTGCATAATTAATTCATCAACCATGCTGCAAGATTCAGAGTTTGGAGCAGAATGTGCAGAATTTGATTGTTCGGCTGAGACAGTAGATGAGGTATTTGAGGCAAGTACCATGGAGGAAGTTGAGACATATTCCTTAGAAGGAGGTGGTGGTGAGGCCAGTCCGGAGCAACTAGGATCATTTTTGTTTTTCCTAACTTTTAGTAAGACCTTGGAGAGTAGAGGCAGAGGGGGAAAGGCATACACCGATAGGTTTTTCCAGCTGAAGGATAGGGCATCCACTTTCCATGCTTTTTTGTGATTAGTCCTTGGGCAGAATTTTTCCAACTGATAATTTTGGGGAGAGGCAAATAGATCTATGTCTGGGCTCTCCCATTTCTGTATTAACATGCTGAAGATTTGTGGATCCATTTTCCATTCGTGCGGGTCCATAAGATGTCTGCTTAGGTCATCTGCCAGAGTATTTTGTTTTCCTGGCAGGAATTGAGCTTGAAGATGTATTTGGTAAGTCAAGGCTGTGTTCCACAAGGCCATGGCTAGTCTGCAAAGGGGGTATGAATGTGTATCCCCCTGCTTGTTTATCTACCACATAACTGTGGTGCTGTCTATCTTCATCAGTAGTTGTCCTGGATGAAGTAAGTCCTTGCAGGCTGTCAGAGCATTCTGAACAGCTAGCATCTCTTTCCGGTTGATATGCAGATGCATTTGGTTTGGGCTCCATTTGCCCTGAAAGCATCTCCCCGCCAGGTGGGCTCCCCAACCATAGTCTGATGCGTCTGTAGTTGGGGTTTGGGTGGCAGGGCATAGAGTGAATGACAGTCCCTTGTTTTGGTGACATGTCTCTGCCCACCAAAGAAACTCCTGTTGTAGGCAGGGAATGAGAGGAATCATTGTTTCCAGACTGTGACAATGTTGACTCCATAAACTTTTTTAGGTACCATTGAAGTTTCCTCACATGCAGTCTCGCATATGGAATTAGTAGAATGCAGGATGCCATGAACCCCAAAGCCTGCAGAATTTGTATTGCAGATAAATGGGGTTTTGTTGCCAATTGTTTGAAGTATGTTGTCAGTTGCCTTTGTTTGTCTGGCGTAACGTAAGCCATCTGGGCAGTTGTATTCAAGCTTGCACCCAGGAATGTAATTATTTGAGAGGGTACCAGTTGTGATTTATTTTCATTTATGGTGTAACCTAGGCATGTTAGAAGCCTTTTCACAAATGCCAGATGTTGAAGAAGTGTCCTTGTCCTCTGCTTGAATGAGACAGTCATACAGATGAGGATAAATTTGAATGCTTCTTTGTCTGCAGAATGCAATTACTGGTGCCAGGCACTTTGTAAAGACCCTGGGTGCAGTAGATAAGCCAAAGGGCAGTGCAGAGAATTGGTAATGCAAAAAACCTGCTTTGAAGCAGAGGTATCTTCTGCATGATTCCCTTATTGGGATATGCAGGTATGCCTCTTAAGTCTAGTTACTAACCAAGCATTCCTGCCTAGCATAGGCAGTAGTTGTAAAGTCAGCATTTTGAATTCTGGAATGTCCAGGAACGTGTTCAAAATCGCTAAGACCAGTATTGGACGCCATGAATGGTCTTTTCTGGGTACCAGGAAAAGTCTTGAATAAAAACCTTGTCCTTTTTCCTTTTCTGTTACCGGTTGAATAGCCCCCATATCCATGAGGGACATTACTTGTTTCTGGGCCTCTGCCCACTGGTTTTGTGGCAGATCCGGCCATCCGTTTGGATTTGGCAAAGTATGGAAATGAAATCTGTGCCCCTGGGATACTATGTTTAATAACCACTTGTCCTGGGTGATTAACTGCCAATTTTGAGCATGAAGGGCTAGTTTTCCCCCCAAGGGGGCTGCCAAAAGTTAAGTGCTTGGTGATGGTAGAGGAAAGTCATTGAGATTGCTTACTGTAGGGTTGGGCTTTGTTCCCTCCAGTTTTGGAAGTGGAGGCACCCCAATGCTTTGACCTGTAAGAACCCTGTGACTGGTATCTGGAGCCTTTTGAGCACCTTTATTTGCCCTAAGTGGCTCTGTTGGACACAGGGAAGGACCAATTTTTAGTAGGCCAGTGTCTACCGAACCTGGGTGGCTGCATTTGCAAGAAATCTTTTACAGTTTGCATAGATTTAGCTTTGTCTTCCACTTTCTTTAAAACCTCTTCTGCCTTATTACCAAACAGAGTATCATGCTGCAAAGGGGCATCCAACAATTTAGCTTTAACATGATCAGGCAGATTTTGCTCCTTGAGCCAGGCATGCTTCTAATCACTGATACAGTAATGGCGTCCCTACAATAGGCCTCCAAGGAATCAAAACCACATTGCAAAGTATGCTTTCCAGCCTGTTCTGCTGAATGCAATAATTCCTGTAACTCTATTTTCCACACAATCAGAAATCAACATCATTTTCTGTTTCAGTAAGCCCATAACATGCTGTTGATATTTAAGCATATGAAACTGGCAGTTTAAAGCCCTAATTGCCAAGGTTGCAGATGTATAAACCTTCTTTCCCCATCTATACAGCGCCCTGGAATCTCTGTCAGAGGGGGTAGGATTTTGGCTGTAGAGGCCTTTACACCCTTGGGATCCTGAGAAACAGTCTCAGGATCAGCAGCAGGATTTTTTAATAGAAATTTGTGGGAGTCAGGAACCCTGCAATATCTGTCTGGCTTACTAGGAGCCGGAGGCAGGGAATCAGGAGCCATGCTTGATTCTGAAAAAGCATCATCAACAATGTCTAATACAGGAGGTATTGCCAAAGGCCTATGCTGAGGAAGAAGGAAATTCCTAAAGCCTCTTTTTTGATTCAGAGAAGTCCTGACTCTCCCAGTGAAAATGTTCCTTAAAGTACGCAAAGTCTCTCCAAAAGAGTAAACTCCGGTAATCTGATTGCTAACCAACGACATTCACGATAATTAAATCTTGAACCAAAATATTTAGAAGCAAAAATATACAGACGCTTAATAGTGCGTTGGTTAAATCTAGCACAAAACCAACAGCAAGGCACTTTGTGATCTGGGCCTAGGAATGGAATACAGTACGAATGAAAATCCTTATGAGGTGTTTGCTTCCCACAAGTAATGCAATTATTAACTTTTACTGACATCGGTAAGGAGCAAGAAAAAGTTTCCCCAACTGGGTACTTAGCTTTAGTTTGAAGACTTCGGTTCTGAAACTCGAATGCAAAAATTTCAGGAGTCGACTGGCCGGCACTTGCAAACTTCTTCGGGCACCGTGCAGCAAGAAAGACTGAATAAAATGGCGTCGGCTGCATGTTTTATACCCCTGATGACCTGACATCATGGAAGAGAAGACTGCAACCGACACAGGACCCAAGACTTTGTTATTCAGGCCGACTGAGGGCAACCTGCCAGCAGACTACCCAAATGTAATGACTGCAACAGTGAAACACAAAGAACATCAGGCAGCTTTTGAAACTGTAGGAGTGAGGACCTGCAATGTGAAAGATCCTGCTGCAATTTCTCACCATACAAATGTGGACAGACTGCGTGCAACCACCACAAGTATTAAATGAACCCCTTTCAACTTTAAGATCACAGAAGACTACAAGCCCATTGCAGCACTGTGCATAAAGCAAACTTAACAGTGGACATGCCAGCCACACCATGCATGCAAACATGATCACTCACACTGCGCGCACACAGACTACAATTGTGTAAGGAACATAACAGTAGGATTTTAGTGTCAGTGTTACTGTAGCCATTAAAAACTGACTTTTGATTCAAAAGACTGATTCTGCCAGCCTTTCAGACTTGTCCACACCCCAACCCCCTCCTCCTTCCAAGGCACTGCTGATTGCCCAGGTTACTCAGGACATCAGCACACTCCTACCCCACTCAAAGAGCTCATGGAACAGTTCCCCAAGCTGTACCTTAACAAAGAAGAGTAGTGCAGCCTCCCAAAACTCATGTCCTGGGGCTACCAGAAGAATAGTGAATCTTGGCTCCACCAAAACTGCTCAGAACAGAAAATTATGACTCCTTTGGAAGCAAGATGTGGAGATAAAGGGAAAAGGGTGTCTGGTATACATCCCAACCCTAAGACTGCTACAGAACAATTGGTGGGGGTGGAGGGTGAACTAATGTACTGCAACAACGATCCTACATTAACATCTGCTACAGTACATTTCTTACACACAAAAGTACTGTGCATTTTCATATGGATTACTGTTACAGAAGTCAAACACTGGGATGATTCCAGGGTTTGTTAAAGAGTAGCAGAGCAGCCCCTCCAGAATAACTGCTTGACTCTTGGGGCAACATCCAGCTTTTCCTTCCTTGTGTCTTTTTCTTTAACATCTTCTGACCATCAAGATCTCCAAATTCGAGCTCATTTTTCACAGCCTTTGGTGGTGGTGGGGGGGGGGGGGTCATTTAGGCAATCATGAGAATTGCTTATGTACTGGTCAGCAACTTTGCAAAGAGGAAGGAGGGCATTTACTATTTTGTTGCTAACCCCCCCAGGGGGTGTGAATGTGACCCACATCACAGAGAGCCACAATCCCTCACGAGCTTCAGCATGCCTTTAAAAAAATGGTCCCTAAAGGGTAGTAAGGTCATATCATCTCTGTTGTTTGCAGTTCAAGAGGCACTAGGACAGTACAACTGAACAGGCAACTTAACTGCAGATGCTAAATTTGTGGTCACCGATGCAGTAACAGGACTGAGCCCGAGACAAAAATCACTACAACTTAAGCCCAGACAGACTTTTTAAAAGTGGAGAAACCCTTTGTCATAAATAGGCTGATGTTAAACTTACCTCAGGTATCTGCTCAGTGGTTGGCACAGAAGATTAAGGCAGTGAACTATAGTTCTTGTAGTACAAGGTTCAATTCCTCATCCCTCTTTGCTTACTGTGTGACCCAGAACAAGTCACTTTAACAGACCATGCTCCCAGGTTGCCCCTTGAAGATAATGTGTGCGCATCTAGTTGGCCTACCTGGTTAAAAAAATGGATGATACTACTACTACTACCACAGATATGGGAGGAAAAGTACAGATAAGACCTTCTCAATCTAGGAAGAAGGCATCCACTGCCCAAGCCTGTCTTGACTGAAGCTCTAGAGCAGAACTTTGTCAGATGCTTGCTGTTTGGAAAAGCCATCCATCTTTGACACACCCCATCTACTCAAAAGATCCAAGAATATGTGCCTTTCCAATGTCTACTAATGTGAAGTTACTGATGTCCTGCTCAAGTGATATACCTTACAGCCCTCCTGGGTTGATATACATATAGTCTTCAGGAGAAGACAACAGCTCAGGACCTGCTCAAAACCTGCATAACTGTTAAGCATACCCCCCCCCCCCCCTTGTTTGTGTACATCAGCACTGCAGCCTTCACTGTGTTAACTGTTAAAATAACATACAAGGTCCCAGATCTCCAGACAGTTCTGAAGGCTCCAAGAACCTCTACCATAACTTTGCTTGCATGCATGTACAGGTGCTCTGCACCAAGTTTCCTGATGTGTGTCCCCCATGCCACACTTGAGCCAGCTGTGATCAAGGTCTTATTTGGTCTGAACAGCATGCCCTCAGTCTTCACAGCTTGATGCAGCCACCATTCTAGTTCCTTCTTTACATAAGGATGGGACTGTACATACCACAAAATCTATTGGTCCCAAGTATTCTCTGAAAACTAAAGTTTCTTTATACTAAGCAGCAAATGGTACCAGGAGTATGGTGGAAGCCCAAGTAGTGTAGGATGTGCAAACTCCCTTGCTGTCAACCCGGATTTCCTTGGTATAAAAAAAAAAAAGGGAGAGAGAGATTTTATATTTTCTTTATAAGTAAACTTCCTGAGTTAACATAAAGAGTGCCCAGAAAGACTACCTTCCTGACTGGGCACAAGTTCGACTTTTGTTTGTTCAAGAACCCTAGTGTAATGAAATGGTGAAATGCACTTAAATAGTTTTCTAATCTCCTGGGTTTGAGCCAAAATCAGGCAATCATCCAGACAGAGATGTGCATTTGGGATACCTTTGGGTCTGCAGTATGTAACCTACAGGCACAGCAGTAAAAAGTACAGTTGTGTACACTTACCATAAATGTATATGTTCCGAGAGTATTCACTGTTGTAGTCATTACATTTGGGTTATCTGCTTGCAGTAGCCCTCAGTCGGCCTGATTAACAAAGTCTTGGGCCCTGCGTTGGATGCTGTCCCTTCTTCCATGACGTCAGGGGTATAAGACACGCAGCCGACACCATTACATCAGTTTTTTCTTGCCCCAGATGTCAAATGCCCCCCTAAATGGGAAGCAATTAAATCTATAATTACAAGGATATACATCCAAGAAAAAAGCAAATACATGAGCATAATAAGGGAGAGTAGAGGTATAGCCAAAAGAAGAAAAGGGGGCTGGAGGGAGGGTAACCAGGACTGCAACAGTGAATAAACTCTAACATCTACATTTATGGTAAGTGTACACAACTGTACCATGTTCTTCGTGTTTCACTGTTGCAGTCATTACATTTGGGTAGATTCCCAAAGCTAAGGTTGGGAGGAGGAATTTAAATAGAATTAGGACCAGCTATAAGGCCCTGCAAGACTACAGTGGCAAAGCCAGCTCTGGATGTAGAGAAAATGGGCAAATGATAATGTATGGTGAAAGTATGTACAGAACTCCAGGGTAGCAGCTTCTAGGATGTCCTTGGTAGGGACGTCCCTGAGAAAGGCTGTGGAGGTAGATGCATAGATGCAGCCCTGGTTGAATGGGGTCCGATAGGTTTTCCATGGTGCTTACAGAAGAAATGAATGCAGTGGCCTATCCATTTTGAAATGGTTTACTTTGAAATAGCTTTCCCCTCTGTCCCTGCAGCAAATGCCACCAGCAATTCAGATTTCCTTTGAGGTTTAGTCCAGTCCAAGTAAAATCTAAGTTGTCTGTGCACATCTAAGGAGTGCAGTACCCGTTCCCCTTTGTTCTGTGCGTTAGGAAAGCAGGTAGGCAAATGAATGGACTGATTAAGAGCCACACTGGATACCACCTTGGGCATGGAGGGATTGGTTCTGAGGGACATCCTGTCTGCATGAAAGATGATGAAAGGCTCCACTGCCATAAGGGCCTGTAATTCAGACACACCTCTTGCAGAAGTGATTGCTAAAAGGAAAGCTGTTTTCCAGGAAAGGAATTTTAAATCTGCAGTAGCGGATGGCTCGAAAGGAGAAAGAACGAGTTTCTCCAAGACAAAGTTAAGATCCCAGGCTGGAGTTGAAGCTCTCCTGGGTGGCCTTAAATTTTGGCCACTCTGAGGAACTGCTTGAGCAGTGTGCGAGAGAAGAGGGGAGGCTCTGTGTTGTAATGAGCTGAAATGGCTGAGGCATGAATTTTGATGGAGGAAAAGGACAAGCCCTTATGAAGCATCTCAGTCAAGTTTTGTAAAATCTGAGGTAAATTGGGCACTGCTGCGCTCATCCCTTGAGATTGATTCTAGGCACAAATTTTTTTCCATTGCCTCTAAAATGATATCCATCACTGGTTTACTGAGGGGTGGTAAAGGAGAGATTAGGTAATTAGCCAGGCTGCTAGGTTCAGGGTTTGCAGCTGAGGGTGCAGAATCTGGTTCTCCTGCTGAGACAACAGGGAAGGAGTCTGAGGGAGGTGCCATGGGGCCAAGCGTGACAAACTGCACAAGAGGGGGTACCAGTGTTGGCATGGCCAGTCTGGTGCAATTAAAAACGTCCTTGGCTTATCCTGCTTGATCTTTAGTAGTACCTTGGGGAGCAGAGGCGGAAAGGCATAAACTGATAGGTTTTTCCAACTGAAGGATAGAGCATCCACTTTCCAAGCTAGCTTGTGGGGAATCCTTGTGCAAAATTTGTTCAATTGATGGTTCTGGGGGGAGTGTGTCTGGGCTCCCCCCACTTGCTTGTCAACATGTTGAAAATCCTTGGTTCCAGTGTCTACTTGTGTGGGTCCATGAGGTTTCTGCTTAGTCAGTCTGCCAGTGTATTTAGTTTTCCTGGCAGGAACTGAGCTTGTAGATTCACTTGGTAGCTCAAGGCTGTGTTCCACAATGCCATGGTTAGTCTGCAGAGGGGATAAGAATGTGTACCCCCCCCCATGCTTGTTTATGTACCACATGACAGTGGTGTTGTCCGTCTTTACCATTAGTTGTCCTGTAAGAATGTGGTCCTTGAAGGCTGTCAGAGCATTCTGTACAGCTAAAATTTCCTTTTGATTTATGTGCAGGTGCATTTGACTTGGGTTCCATTTGCCTTGAATGCATTTCCTGCCAGGTGTGCCCCCCATGCATAGTCTGATGCATCTGTTAAGGTTTGGGCGGCAGGGGGTACTGTGAATGGTAGCCCCTTGTTTTGGTGGCAGGCCTCTGACCACCAAAGGAACTCTAGGCGTAGGCAAGGTATGATAGAAATCACTGCATCTAGATCTTGTGAATGTTGATAACATAGGCTTTTGAAATACCATTGTAGTTTCCTCATATGCAGTCTTGCATATGGAAATAGAATGATGCAGGAGGCCATGAACCCCAAGGCTTGCGGTATCTGCCTTGCAGATAGCTGGGTTTCTGTGGCCACTTGTTTGAAGTAGGTTGTCAAATGAATCCATTTCTCTGGCATGAAGAAAGCCATCTGGGAAGCTGTACTCAAGCTTGCTGCCAGGAATATAATTTGTTGACAGGGTACCAGGTGTGATTTCTTTTCATTTATGGTGTACCACAGACAAGTCAGCACCCTTTAAACAAAGGCCAGATGATTCAAAAGTATGTCCTGGCTTTCTGCCTGAATTAGACAATCATCCTGGTATGGGTATATTTGAATATTTCTTTGCCTGCAAAATGCAATGACTGGAGCTAGGCACTTTGGGAATACCCAGGGCGCAGTAGATAAGCCAAAGGACAGTGCAGAGAACTGACAGTGCATGTAGCCTGCTTTCAAGCATAAGTATCTTCTGCAAGATTCCCTGATAGGGATGCACAGGTGTGCTTCTTTTAAGTCTAGTGTTGCCAACCATGCATCTTTGCCTTGCATAGGAAGCAGCTGGTGAAGAGTCAGCATTTTGAATTTTGGAATCACCAGAAAGGTGTTTAGAGAAGAAAGGTCCAGGATAGGAGGCCATGTATTGCCTTTTCTGGGTAGCAGGAAAAGTCTGGAATAGAAACCTTGTCCCTTTTCCTCTTCTGGTACCAAATGAATAGCCCCCATGCTTGAGAGAGAGAGAACTTGATTATGGGCCTCTGCCCACTGATCTGGGGGTAGATCTGGCCACCCGCTTGGTGTTGGTAACGTGTGGAAGTGGAATCTGTATCCTTGGGACACTATTTAAAAAAGTTCCCAGTTTTTTGGCCTGCAGACCAATCTTTAAGCCTAAAGGAGCATTCAGTTGGGAAACACTTGGAAGTTTTAAAAGCAAGTAATTGAGACAGTTTTCCATAGGGGGAGTCTTACTACTCCCAGATTTGGGGGCGGAAATCCCCCACTATTTAGTCTTGTGTGTCCCCTGGAACTGAAATCTGGGGTTTCTGCTGTGTCTGGGTTTGACTTGAGAAGACCTGGAAGGGGCTGGAAAGGACCAATTCTTAGAGGGCCAATGCCTACTAAATCTAGGAGGCTGAACTTGTAAGAAATCTTTAACAGTTTGCATAGATTTAGCTTTATCTTCCATCTTTTTAAGAACTTCTGCAGCCTTGTTGCCAAACAGACAGTCCTGATTTAAGGGAGCATCCAACAATTTAGCTTTAACATGATCAGGCAAAGATTGCTCCTTAAGCCAAGCATGCCTTCTGAGCACAGACCCAGAAACAGCAGCCCTGCAAGAGGCCTCTAATGAACCAAATGCACATTGCAAAGTATGTTTACCAACCTGTTCAGCAGAATGCATTAAATCCTGTAATTCTTTATTTTCAGCACAGTCAGGAATCAACATTTTCTGTTTAAGCAACCCAATAACATGTTGTTGATGCTTTCATATGAAACTGGCAGTTTAAAGCCCTAATGGCCAAGGTTGCAGAAGTGTAAACCTTCTTTACCCCATCGATCCAGCGCCCTGGAGTCTCTATCTGAAGGAGTAGGATTTTTAGCAGTAAAAGCCTTAATGCCCTTGGGGCCTTGTGAAATAGTCTCTGAATCCGCAATAGGATTTTTAAAAAGAAATTTGTGTGAATCAGGAACCCTGTAAGATCGGTCAGGTTTTCTGGGAGCAGGAGACAAAGAATCAGTGGCCAAACTAGATTCCGAAAAGGCATCATCAACAATGTCTAGTACGGGAGGTATAGCTAAAGGCCTATGCTGAGGTAGGATTAGGAAATCCCTAAGCCTCTTTTTTGAATCAGAAAAATCCTGGCTTTCCCAGTGGAAATGCTCCCTTAGAATATGTAAGGTTCCACCAAAACAAAAATCCTCTGGAGGGGAAGCAGAGGGAATAGAGTCCTCTGTATCAGAATCTTCATAAGTAGACAAGGCCAAATCCAGATCATCAGAAGAATCAGAAAAATCAGAATCCTGTTCATAAGATTCATAAACTTCAGTCCTAGGTCTCTTAGAAGGGGGAGGTTGGCTTCCTCCGATTAACGTTATAAGATCTTCAGCCATTCTTATTTTTTTTTAGGCATAGAGGCCTGACCATGCGGCCTGGGCAACTGTTTCTTAGGCACGGTTTGAGATTTAGGCCTAAATGAAGGAGGCATCAGTTTAATATGCAGGTCCGTAGGCCTGTATACACCCTCAGAAGCTGGTGCCTGCAGAGGGCTCCTAACCCATCCAAGGTAGAGACATCCGCAGGTTCCACTGTTGAAGCATCTCATGGCATACTGGAATCTGAATGGGTCTCAGTAGAGGCCTGTGAATCAGAAGTAGTGAGCATCAGGGGCTGCGAAAGCGCCTCACCGAGTACCGGCGACTGGCTTAGAAGCATCATCAACAGCTTTGGACCTAGGCGGCCTGTCTTCATCTTTGTGTTTTTTTGGAATCCTGGTAGTCGAATGGCTAACAGACGACATTTCTGGACATACATAATAAACCAGTGTTCTTTATTGGGATTGTGTTCTCAAGCTCATTTTCTGTTTTTGACATTTCTGAATAATTAAACCGAGAACCGAAATATTTAGAGGCGAAAATATACAGACGACGGACAGTGCGCTGATTAAATAAAGCACAAATCCGACAGCAAGGTACACCATGGTCAGGGCCCAGGCAAGGAATACAGTATGAATGAAAATCTTTGTGAGGCATTTGCTTTCTACAAATAATGCAATTATTAACTTTTATGGACATCGGTAAGGAGCAAGAAAAAGTTTCCCCAACGGGGTACTTAGCTTTAGTTGAAGACTTCGGTTCTGAAACTCGAAAATGAAAATTTCAAGAGTCTGCCAACCAGCACTTGCTAACTGCTTCTGCTTAGGGCACCACACTGCAAGAAAGACTGATGTAATGGCGTCGGCTGCATGTTTTATACCCGTGATGACCTGACGTCATGGAAGAAGGGACAGCATCTGACGCAGAACCAGAGACTTTGTTAATCAGGCCGACTGAGGGCTACTGCAAGCAGATAACCCAAATGTAATGACTGCAACAGTGAAACACGAAGAACATCTAAAAGGCAATTACATACACTGGTAATAAAGACACCCTCCTCTCTCTCTCACAAACCTGTGGTACTGCCTTTGCCCTTGGAAACAGGAAATGTGGAGGAAGGCATCCCTGAGGTCTAATGTCACCAGAAGAGACTGAGGTCCTAGAAGATGCGACAGCATGAAAAATCAATATTCTGAAATATGTCATTTTCAAGATAATTCAACCATAGCAAGTCTAAAATAGGCCTCCAGGGTTAAGTCTTTTCTAGGGGCAAGAAATAGCCTTGAGTAAAATTCTTTGTATTCTTGGACAGAGAGAGATCAGGTTTTATGTTTTCTTGTGCTAGCATTCCTGCTAGGGGAGAAGCAACTAGGTGTTCCTGCTCTTTTCTAACATTTCAACAAAAACAAAACAAAGGTTTTTTTCTGGTCTGCCTGGAAAGTGAAGCCTGCGTACGGCAGCGGATTTGTAAGACCTACTGTCTGTATTTACATCCATTTGATCAATTTTACTCAGATACCAGCGGGCCACCTTATCCTAAGAATGTGAGGGGTGGAGAAATGGGAAGGAAAAAGGTTGTTTTAGTCACAGCTGTTTTCTGTTGGAAGCTGACCCTGGGAAACCCAGACTTCATTCTGTCCTGCTGCCATTTCCTGATCTGTACCTTCGACGAAGGTACGTCCACGCAGAAGACGCTCTAGCAGAGAATCGAACTGGACAGCGTCTTACTGTGAGGTGACAACGCTACCGCAGCACCACCACCATCTTTGTCAGAGGATACCACTCCTTAATTAATGCTCCTTTAGGTAAAGCTGTTTTGAATACATTATAATGGAGATTTGCAAAATAAACCGGAGGGCAAAAGAAACTGTAGCCTAAACTAATTTTCTCCCATTATTAATAGAAAGTTCCTATGTAAGGAACTGGTTTTAATACAGCAGGCAGGGTAAAGGCAAGCAGTTAAAAAGGTGGGAAGATTAGTTTAGGCTACAGTTTCTTTTGCCCTCCGGTTTATTTTGCAAATCTCCATTATGATGTATTCAAAACAGCTTTACCTAAAGGAGCATTAATTAAGGAGTGGCATCCCCCGACAAAGATGGTGGTGGTGCTGCGGTAGCGTTGTCACCTCACAGTAAGACGCTGTCCGGTCCGGTTCGATTCTCTGCTAGAGCATCTTCTGCGTGGACGTACCTTCGTTGAAGGTTGCGTGTCAGAGCTGGTAACTCGGTACGTAAAAATCAACTACCAATCATTAGCGGACTGGAGTTCCGTTGTGGCGACCCATAACCGGGAAAAGCCAAAAGACACAACAACAACATCCTCTGACAAAGACAAGGATCAAGAACAAAGCCAAGAATTTATCCTTATGACCAACCTTGCAGCAGCAGCTCTGGATGGTACATCCACAGCATTTTTATCTATATTTTACCATCTTCTCCAGCTACAAACTAGTCTAGGCTTAGATCAGCATTTTAAAGTTTCATCCTGCTCTTCACAACTGTCCTGGAATTAGATGATATGCTTCTAATACTTCAGAATGTAAGTCTGAATTTAGGCCCCACACAGTCAGGGCTGCTGAAGTATACATGCCCACACTCAAAACTGTCAGTCTCCTTTCCCCATCACTAGGATACATTATGCCCTGAAGCCAGTCTTGCCTCCAGGGACAGTGCATCTAAAGCTGCAATAGGACTCAAAATCTCATCAGAACTCTGCACCATGAAAAGGTTTCAAGACCTCTTAGGAGCAGGGGTTGGGAATTCGGCCTCAAGAATGTTGCTTCAGAAAGCATCCAAAAAGACTTCCTTGACTACAGGAAAAGCTGTTGGCTTTGGAGGACCAAGACACAGGAGATCCAAATCCCTAATCTGGAATATAGAGACCTCCCAAGTCTGCCATGAGAAGTTTTTTTTCTTTTTTAATAAGTGAGTATCCCCAAATGGAAGAAAAGTCAGTGGCTAATGTGGCCTCCCTGTGTCATAAACCAAATGAGATTAAAGCTGAGACCTGTAGTCAGGTTCTTCCTCCTTGGACTCAAAGGAAAAGGAATCTCATATCAGAAAGCTTCCTTTTCCTCTAGGGTGAAGAATCTCAAGACAAAAAGGCTGTTCATAATTTAGCTGTAAACTGCACAACAAATGGAAGAAATCATGCAACAACTTAACCTAATTTTTAGACGCAAGTTAGTCTGGGGCCAGTGAAACCATTCCATCAACAGTCAGTTTAAACACAGCAGGCACCTTGGCTTCAGACATCAGGATCTCAAGTGACTAGACACCATCCATCCATCCTCAACCCCTTTTCCCATTTTGCACATGGGGTCAGGGTGTCACTACAGAATTGACAAGCATCTCAAGCCAAGGTTTTACACCATCGGGTGGCTAGTCCTGCCGCAATAGTTCATTCAACCACTCACTCGCGTGCACACACACACACAGCCAATTTAGAGTGCCCAAATCCACCTACTGCATGTCTTTAGAATGTGGGAGAAAACACACATGACCGCAGGGAGGACATGCAGACTCCACACAAGCCAAGAATTGAACTGGAGAACCTCTTGCTGTGAGACAATGATGACTACACCATTCTTGCCACCCTACATACAGGACCATACCCTGTATGTCACCTTATGTAACTAAGCAGCCAAAGAAAATTTGTAAACGAAGGGGGGGGGGGGCGACTTCCCCACGTTTCAATTTTCTGGCATGGACAATTTTTTTTTTTTTTTTTTTTTTTTACAGTTAATGTAAGGATTCCTCTCACCCTCACCCTAACAAAAGGTGTTCCAAAGCAGATGCACTGAAAGTCATCCAATATGGTCTGTTGGGCCTGGTCTTTGGTCCAACAGAATATGTGAGGAGTGTATGGTATGGTGGCCACCAAAAGGTGTAGCACCAGAGGCTTTGGTGGTAACATATCAGGGCCAGGAGTTTCAAGTAACTTCTCAGAGTTGACACCTTCAGGCCCAGGAGCTCCCAAGAAAGAATAGGGGCAAGAACTTACCATAATATTAGATGTCCCTTTCTTCCATGTTGCAGTATTCATAACTGTAGGGGAGGTTGCTGCCTGCAGCACCAGACATCTGGCCAGTACACCAAAGTCTTGGGAGCAGGGGTATGCACAGAGTTGCTTGTCAGAGCCATACACAGACATTGGCTATAAAAGTGACGTCTATACGTACTCCTTTCAGAAATGACTGCCACATACAGTAGTACCCTTGGGGTGCAAGGAAAGGATGCTTTTCAGACCCACAAATGCCACCAGGCCAAAGGAGCCCAATAAATGTACGTGCCTGGTTTGGATGGAGAGAAGGTAGCAAACGTCACTCCAGATGGACAAAACAGAGCAAGAGGGGGTTGGGGGGGTGAATACTGAAACATGGAAGAGAAGGACATCTAAGGTTATGGTAAGTTCTTGCACAACTATTCTATGTCCTTCTATTCTCATGTTGCAGCATTCATAACTGTAGGGAGAATACCCAAGCTTTAGGTATGATCCTGGGAGGAAGGAAGAGGGGCCTGGTCTATGAGACCCTGCAAAATTGACCTAGCAAACCCAGTTCTGGTTCTGGAGACCAAGTCTAACTTGTTGTTCTTGGTAAAGGTATGGACTGAGGACCAGGTACCCGCCTTCCAGTATGGAAGCGTAGTCCACCCCCCCTGAAAACGGCTTAAGATGCAGCTGCCCTAGTAGTGTGTGTTCTCACACTGGTAGTTAAAACCTTTAAATGAAAGTAATAACAGGCAAAAAAAGATAGCTTTATAGATCCATGAAGATATAGTCTGTTTAGAGACGGGCTTCTCCAAGGGCTTTGGGTGAAAGGAGACAAACAGCTGGTCAGACTTTCTAATGGATTTGGTCTTGTCCAGGTAATACCTAAGCTGCCTATGAACATCCAAGGAATGTATGGTTCTTTTAGATGGATTCTGAGGTTGAGGAAAAAAACAGGGAGGTTAATGGCTTGATTTAAGGACAGTTCATTAACCACTAAGCATGAAAGAGGGGTTAGTCCTGAGGGAGAAGATGAGGTAATTGGTTAGCCATCAAGACCTGGGTTTCAGAGACCCTTCCTGGTGATGTAAGAGCTACCAGTAGTACTGTTTTCCACGCACACAGTTTCAGAGCTGTTGAATAAGCGGGTTCAAAAGGAGGTAGTATGAGTTTTAAGGACAAAATTAAGGTCCCATGAAGGCAGTATCCGTTTTCTAGGTGGTCTCTAATATGCAGTACCCCTCGAAGAGATGTCTTACCATAACATTCCATCAGAGTTGTAGACCTTTACTCATTCTTTACTGTTAGGACCTCTGTTCCGTCCTTGGAACAGATACAGCCGTTTCCCAGCTTGCGCAAGCCAAAAACTCTCAGCTAAGAACCTACCCACAATGCCCCTCTCCTAGACACTCCAGATCGAGTTTGCTAGCCCTAAAGATGTAGTAATAAGGAAAAGGTAGGAGGCTCTGTCTGAGCAAATACCCCAACCAGGAGTACCTGAAGACCACCAGGAGTCCAGGCAGGGTGAAGGAGGGCGGGAAGTAAAGAATGAATAAAGATCTACAACTCAGATGGAACTTTATGTTAAGACATAACTTCTTTATCTGATGTTGTAAATTTTTATTTATTCTTTACTGTTAGGACAGAGTCCCAAGCTACTAGAGTCCTGGGTGGCCCCAAGGAAGGATATTCCTGAGCACCACAGAACCGAAAGATGTTCATCCCCTGGAGGCCAAATCCAATTTGTAATGAGATATGAAGGTATGAGATCTTGCCCACGTGGCTGCTACTTATACATCATCCATAGAGGCTCTGGAAGGAAAACCTACAGAGGTAGCCATAGATCTGGTATAATGAGCCTTTCTTCTGGAAGGTAAGGGTAAGCTTATTCTGTTGGTAGATAAAGGTAATGACATTTCTAAGCCAAGAGGATAAAGTCACTTTGGAAACAGGTTTACCCAATCTGGGTCCTGCAAAGGCCACAAACAATTGCTCTGTTTTCCTGAAAGATTTAGTCCTGTCCAAATAACAACAAAGCTGTCGGTGCACATCAAGGGTGTGCAAAAGGTACTCCCCTCTGTTAGAATGCCTTGGGAAGAAAACCGGCAGGTCAACAGATTAACTGAAAAAAACTGAAATGACTTTGGGCAAGAAGGAAGCGTCAGTACGAAAGAACACCCTGTGTGGAAGATCAAGTAAAGACTCGACACTCAAGGCCTGCAGCTCAGATACTCTTCTCAATGAAATGAGTGCTACTAGAAGTACAGTTTTCCAAGACAAATATTTCAAATCACATGAATCAAAGGGCTCAGAGAGAGCCTGTAAGATTGAAGCACCAGAGTCAAGTCCCAGGGATCTAAGGGAGGCTTAACTGGAGGTTTAACATGTAATACTCCCTTAAAAAAAAAAAGTCTTGCATAGGTGGTGTGACAATTGAATTTTCAAGACGATTATGAAAACTGGCGATAGCTGCTAAATGTACAGTGATCACTGAAGTGGAGGCTCCTGCATGCAGGAGAGTAGTCGGGTATTGCTGAATCTTTTGAATAGGCATAGAGAAAGGGGCCAAGTTCTGGTCTCTGGCCCAAATAGAGAACCTAGTCCATTTACTAGAATCAACATTTCTAGTGGAAGGTTTGTGAGAAGCCAGAAAAATTTCACGAACAGGAGATGGGATATCAAGCAGTCTGGCAATCACTGGAAGTGGAGGAACCAGGCTTGTGAGCTTGAGACTGTGCAGGTTTGGATGAATCAATCCCTGACGATGGGATAACAGGTCCTGGGAATGATCCAGGATCCATGGGCTGTGAAATCAGATGAGGCCATAGAAACGGGAACCAGACTTGACGTGGCCAGTAGGGAGCAAAGAGGATCACTTTGCTTTTCAACCTCTGAGCTTTTGGAGAAATTCTGGAATGAGGGGAAATGGGGGAAAGGAATACAGAAGACCTGGGGGCCAATCATGTGTTACAGCATCCCTCGGTGGTTCCCCCTGAGGGGAAATCAAGGCAAAATAGCTCCTGCATTTGTAATTCAGGGGAGAAGCAAACAGGTCACAGCAAGGCTTGCCCCAATGTTGGAAGATCCAAGCTGCCATTACAGGATTGAGGGACCATTCGTGAGGCATCAGGATGTTCCTGCTCAGATTGTCCGTAATAAGGTTGGAACTCCCAGGAATGTGCACTGCTATAAGAAAGCGATTGGAAGATATCGCCCAGTGCCAAATCCTCATGGCTTCCCGACACAGGGGGTAAGATCTGGTTCCACCTTGCTTGTCGATATACCAGACAACCGACATGTCTGACTGAACTGCAATGGCCCCCGAAGGCAGGGATGCATGGAATGCTTGCAACGCTAAGAGAACTGCCCTCAGTTCCAGGACATTTATGTGCAAGTTGGCCTTGAGAGGGGTCCAGGTGCCTTGGAGGGTCTTTCCCCAGAAATGCCCCCCCCCCCTAACAGTGAAGTGTCCGAGGGTTGGGGAAGACAGACCGCTAGACACCAAAAATTCTTTTGTGGCTCCATCCAAAATAGTATTTCCGCCTTGCAATGGCTCGTAAGGCGTATCATGTGGTTGAGTGGCTGGGTTAACAATGACCATTGTGCAGAAAGGAGCCACTGCAGGATTCTCATGTGTAGTCTTTGCCAGTGGTACCAAGGTAATGGCAGCTACCATGGAGCCCAAGAGTTGCAGTACAAGACATGCTGGTACAAATGTGTGAGGAAGGTCTTGAATTTGGTGTCTTACTTTCAATAGCCTGTGAGGGGGAAGAGAAGCTTGACAGGATGTTGTGTTGAAGATCGCTCCAATAAATTCCAGTGTCTTCGTTGGAGACATCTGAGATTTGTCTGTCGATTGTAATCCCCAAGAAGAGAGCGAGATCCTGAGTGTAAGAAAGGCTGCGGAGTAGGAGATTCCTGGTTGGAGCAGTAAGGAGACAGTCGTCTAAATAGGGAAACACCTGGAAGCCTTGTAGTTGAAGATGAGCTACCACAACTGCCATACATTTGAACACTCTAAAGAACACCTGAAAGACCAAATGGCAGTGTCCTGAACTGGTAGTGACTGGCTCCCAGCCGGAACCGGAGAAACCTCTGGGAGCGGTGATCCATCTTTATGTGGTAGTACGCATCCTGTAGGTCTATAGAACACATCCAATTGTCCCTCCCTAGGAAGGGAAGAATGGACTGCACTGTGACCATCCGGAATATTTGAAGTTTGATAAATTTATTCAGTAGGTTGAGATCCAGGATTGGTCTCCAGTCCCCCGTCTTTTTTGGCACTAAAAAAAACCTTGAGTAAAACCCGGATCCTGTCTGTTCTGGTGGAACTGGCTGGATGACTCTTTCTTAGCAGTTTTTCTATTTCTAAGGCTGCTAATCTCCTCCGATTGGGTGGTACATCAGGGATTCATTTGATGTGTCTGGGAGTTGGGTCGAAAGGTATTTGGTAGCCTCTGGATATTATTCTCTACACCCAAGCATCGGTAGTAATAAGATGCCAGGCTGGTAGATGCAGAGAGAAATGACGCCCGACTGCTTCCAGAGGAAAGCAATCAGGCAGCTGCTCAGGAGCACTGAAAGGGTCTGCCAGAGAAAATCTCTGGCTCCCTGGTTACGCAGACCCCCTCTACCCCGAAAGGGGCATCTTCCATAGGAGTAGCCCTCTCTGCCCCGGGGGGATTGCTCACCACAAGTGTCGCAAAGGATCCTTGGGATTTCTTGAACCATATCTTTCCCCCCTTCTGGTTCCTGGAGTAGGGCTTCTGGGGGTTGGAAAAGCATATGCCCACTGCAGACAAGGTCTTTCAGTCTTTCTCACTACGTGCTAGTGTGTCACGTACCTTGGGTCCAAAAAGTGCAGATTCGTCAACAGGTGCGTTAACGAAGGAAGATTTAAAGGGGTCTGCGAAATCACATGACTGCATCCAAGCATTACGTCTCATGGCAACACCAGATACGGCAGCTCGAGCTGCACCCTTGCCGGTGAGATCTCAAACGCATCGAGGAGTTCGAGATGGACTCAAGCGTAGCTAGCTGCGAGGCGAGAGTATCATGCACCTCATCAGGTAGTACCCCCCACCAAGGAGGAAGACATTTCAGAAATTAGGTCTCTTTGGAAGTGAGGTGTGCCAGATAATTTAGTGACCGAATGGCAAACGTCGCTGAAGCATAGGTCCGCCTCCCTAGTCTGTCCATGGTCCGGGACTCCCTGTTTGGAGGATGGACAGTGGAACTATCTTCTGCCAGTTCCCTCCTGGTGGCCGCCGCCATGACCACAGAATCAACTGTCAGCTGCTTAGACCAGTGGGGCTGGTCTTCAGGTGTAGATAAAAAATTTTGCCCGGCCTCCGGGGGACAGGTTATACATTGTCCAGGGCCTTCCAGGCATGCCGAACAATTAGTTTAACAAGATAATCTGCTGGTGGGGGTCAACCAGGAAATAAATGGCCAGGCATGGAAGGCCTGCAGAAGCACTGATTCCTCAGAAGGGTTAGAGAACTTCCATTCCCTCTGCTGTTTGAGGATTTCAAGAATGTCTCCGAATGAAACAAAGTCTGGGGGAGAACGCGGGCACCTTTCCCCTTCATCACAATCAGTGTCTTCTATGATAGATGCCTCCAGGGATTCAAGGTGCTTCCTCTTGCACCGATTCTTCTGGGGTGGCTCTCCAGTGGGATCTTCTGAGGACAACTCCGGAGAAGGGGTTCCCTTCACAGGGGGTTCTGATACTGGTGTCCTAGGGGGCTGGTTGTGAGCCTCGGAGTGAAGGGCCCTATCCATCACCTGTACAGCAGGCCCACCTGAGCCCACTTCGAGTTGAGGGGTTACAAGAGAACTGGGAGCCGTTGGAACCGTGGACATAAACTGTGCCAGCGAGAATATAGGCGCTGGATTAGGTACCAAGGTACAGAGAGTCCAAGCACAACTCTGAGAAAGCATCGGCTCCATAATAACCGATGCTGCAAGGGTGGTGGGTGCCGACAGGGGAGGCACTGCTGTCGGAGCAGAGACGGTATGCACTGAAGTTGCTGCTGGGGGAGCATAAGCAGGGGAATATGAGATAGAAGATTGCATGACAGGAGGGACGGAAGGTCTAGCTGGAATGGGCAATGCCATAGCTACCAGAAGCTGGTCCACAACCTGCACTAGGTCTAGCTCAGAAAACTCCTAGTGGATCTAAAAGAGGTTGCAGAAAGGGAATCAGGTCTTTCTAGAAAGGGACTAAACATCTGCCCCAAGAAAGGGTCATAAGTAGGAGAATATCTTGTCCTTGGCAGGTAATCTAATTTTGGAGCTGAAGAAACTGTCGGCACTATGAATGGGGATGGGGCCGAGGCATGTAGTCATTGGAGCCCATGGAGCTGAGGAAACTGTCGGCACCGTGGACAGGGATGGAGCCGAAGCATGAACAGTCATCGGAGCCAATGTAGGAACCAAAGATGGCACCGAAGTGAGTGGTGCTGTGTTTGGAACGGAGATAGGAGTGAATACCATGGTCGGCACCGAGGGAGAGGACACAGATCCTGGTGCCAAAGAGGTCTGTGCCAAGGGTGCCGGTGAAGCACGGAGCCGACTCGGTTCCGAAACTGACAGATGCAGGAACTGAGTGACTGTTTTTCCCTATATATTTGGTCTTAGGAGGGGGTGCGACCTCCGACCCAGACAGAACCTCCCGAGAAAGGTGTCTTGAGTAAACCTTTTAAAATAAGTTGATTCTTACGTTCTGCTAGTGTGCGATTAGAAAAAACAGCACAAATGACACAATCTGCTTTCAAATGATTCACGCCCAAACAGTAGACACAACGAACATGTGTATCTGAGTTACGCATCTTGCGTCCACACTTGTCACGCTGTTTAAAACCCAACTTAGCTTTGTCTGACATGGTAAGTGAAACAATGCTATCCTGTAGAAAAAATTAAGGAAGAAATACCAGTGGAGTTATGTTAAGGAATATCACTAGTAAAAGGAGCCTTTCAAAGACAGGAGAGAGGGAAATTCAAAAGAGGTAAAAAATTAAAATTACCAAGAAAAAAAAAGAGTAGGAAACAGGCCTAGATTACAGGAGACAGTGATAAAAGACTTAACGACTAAAAAGTTTGAAATTCAGAAGAAAAACTGTCATAAAAACAACAAATTACTACTTGGCTTGACAGAGATGGCCAACACATCTGACTAGGAACGCGGCAAACAAGATCTGGAGTATCTAGGAGAGGGGCATTGTGGGTAGGTTCTTAGCTTACAGTTTTTGGCTTGCATGAGCTGGGAAACGGCCGTATCGGTTCAGAGGACGGAACCAAGGTCGTAACAGTAAAGAATAAAGATTTACAACATCAGATGAAAAGTTTTACCTCTAAACTGGATGCCAAAGAAAGAACCAAGGGAGACAGGTGGAAATGGCTAACAAGCATACCTTAACAGAAGAGTAGGTCAACCCTGAATGCAGAAGCTCACACAAGTAAGAAAGGACCATAGGTACAGGAATAAAAAGGGTCCAGTTTTTTCTTTCGACACCACCTGGAGAATAGTTTCCAATTTGCTACATAATTTCTCTTGGTATTAGATTTCCTGGCCGCCTGCAGAGCATAGAGTATGTCATCTGAATATAGGTGTCTGAAGGGAATCAAAACCATCACCCATAGAGCGAGTCTGAGGTTGAGCACCTGACTGTGTATGAATGACCCCCTGTCTTGTGCGAGTAGGTCGAACTGGTGGGGTAACCTGCGGTTGCCCTTGGCTAGCAGATGGAAGAAAGGGAAACCAATGCTGTCTTGCACAAAAGGGAGTCACCAGCAGGATTTCTGGTTTGTCCTTCTGAATTTTCAGAAGGATCCTTTGAATTAGTGTGAAGGGAGGAAGGCATAAAGATCTGGGAGGAGGCAAACAGATCTGCCCGAGGAATACCCCACCTGTGAATGAGATCTAAAAACACCTCCTTGTGAAGCATCCATTCTTCAGAGGGTGCAGAGGTTCTGCTGACAGTGTCTGCCATCACATTCTCTGCTGAAGGAATATACACTGCTTGCAGGTGAATGTGCAGTTCTGCTAAAGACCAAATCTGAATTGCCAGGCTGCAGAATGGGTAGGACCTTGTCCCCCCCCTGCTTGCTGATATACCATAGGACAGTCATATTGTCCATGACAACTTTTAATGTGCCTGGTTGAAGAACTGGATGAAAGGTTTGCAAGGCTAAAAGAAGGGTCCTCATCTCTGATACTGATGTGGTCCCTTTATCTGAGGGAGGACCACTCTTCTTGAACTTTGCTGTGTGTTTGCAGGACTGCTTCCCAACTCCGGTCTGAAGCATCTGTGAAGATTTGTTGTGAGGGTGTGGGGGTCTGCAAAGCTATACCCTAGTTGAGGTGTATGGCTGGAATCCACCATTGCACCTCTATCGTTGCGCATGGGAAGAGAAGTAGAGGAGCATCCAGATGGTGTGAATATTGGTTCCACAGACTCCTCAGCACCCACTGAAAATTTCCTCATATGCAGCCTTGCTAACCAGAGCATGGATATCAAGGATGCCATGCAGCCTAGGACCCTCAGGAATTCCGTGGCTGACGATGTTTGGAGAGCGAGAAGTGCTTGAAGGTAATGTGTGACTGTTTTCACCTTCTGGCAAGGAATGAAGACTACCATCTGGTCTGTTTTTATCCTGCACCCCAAGAAAACCAGGTCTTGGGTGGGTGAGATGTTTCCTGGCTCACGGTGAACCCTAGGTTTGCCAGGGTATTGGACACCATGCCTAGGTGGTGACAGAGGGTGCGGCAAACCTGGTGAAGTAACAAGAGGTCATCTGGGTATGGATATATTTGAATGCCCTGCACTCTGCTGTGGGCGATAACTGGAGCTAGGCACTTTGTTAATATTCTGGGGGCTGTAGAAAGCCCAAATGGCAATGCAGAAAATTGAAAATGCAAAGAACCCATGGAAAAGTGTAGGACCTTCCTGCAACTGGGGTGAATAGGAATACAAAAGTAAGCATCCTTCAGGTCCAGGGATACCATGAAGGCTTAGTGAGGGATGAGAGGTAGGAGGGTAATGCAAGGTGAGCATTTTGAAGGTAGGCACCTTGAGGAACAGATTGAGTACTGACAAAACCAGGATTGGCCTCAGAATAAAATCCCGTGTCTGTCTGTTCTGGAGATATTCTTTCTATGGTGCCCTGAGCTTGAAGTCGATCCAGAATTGGGGGAGGGGGGGCGTCGAGATGAAGCTGACTTATAGGTGGCTGGGGTATCCCCTGAAAGGTAGGAAGTGTCCACCAAATCATAAAGTATCCTTTCTGGATGATGGAAAGGACCCAAGCCTTTGAAGTTATTTTCCGTTATGAGTTTGAGTCACAGTGGAGGAGCTCTGTCCTCGTCAGGCTGCCTCTGAAAGGAGTTGGGAGTGGAGGTAGAAGTTTACTTAGGAGTGAAGTGCCTCCTAGGTTGCCTCTGTCCCTTAGCCTGTGGGGCATTGGAATGAGATGATTGCCTCCTAACAAAGGTGTTCCTTTGAGGGTAGTTCCTATGACACCTAGAATAGGAAAGACCAACAAATACTTTAGACCTTGTAACTTCTTGCCCTTTTCCTGTAGTGATTTAAGAAGCTCTGCAGAGGCTGCACCGATAAGGGCCTCATCATCAAGGGTGCATCTAACAATTTGGTTTGGACATCCATAGGAAGGGGCTGTAACCTCACCAAAGAGCATCTTCTCAGGACAGTACCGGAGGCTGCAGACTTGGAGGATGCCTCTACCGGATCAGAACTGCATTTAATGGAGTGCCTGGTCACCTGAGAGACGGCAGAGAGCAGGACAGAGTGTTTAACTTAGCAGGGGAGTCTGAGACATCTGGGATCACTGCAGAAGCTTTTGATAGGGTATCTACAACAAACGTAGCCATGCGAGTTTGATAGTTTACGGCTCTAACGGCTAGAGTTGCAGTAGTAGTAGTATATACCTTCCTTCCCTAATCTACCTATAAATTGGCTGTCCTTGTCAGTGGGAAACAGAGGTGGAGGGTAGTTGTCTAGATTTATCTGCTGACACTGCTGAGAGTCAGGGTCGGAAGCAGGGGAGGGACTGCAGATGGAGAGAGCTGGTCCATCTGCAATAATTCAAAGTATCGCTTTTTGTTTCAGAGCCATCTGAGGCCTGCCATTTAAAATGTTCTCTCAAGGGTAATGAAGTCCTTCAGGGATTCTATCTGGGAGAAACATGTAAGTGATTCATCAGAAGAGAGATCCTTTCCTGAATCCTCTAAGGCCTGCACAGGTGTAGGGGTTGGTACAGCTACCCAACACTGGAGGGTCTGGAAAGCCATGAAAAAAATTTGGGAAAAAAATACTTCCCATCCAGAAGCTGCTCCAGCTTCACTATGTTCCCTACATTTTAACTTCTCTTTCCTCTTCAGAGGAGTAGGAGGATATACGGACTTAAGAGGCCGACCCCCTGGCAGGATGGAAAGGCTAGAGTAGGCCTCGCCGATGTCTTGAGCCATGGTTCCCCTTCACCATCAGGGGCTGATGGCTAATCAACCTCAGCAGACATACTTTGCATTTCAACCAAACCGGCTTCCACCGTGGTTCCCAGTTCTAGCAGTGAAATGGGCGTCCAATGAGACCCTGGGCTAACATCTGCCTCAAAAGTCTCACCAGACTCCTGTGGTGCAACATGGGCATCAGGCCTAACTTTTGTGGCCGCCTTCTGAGGCGGGTCAGAGGTACCTACCTCACCCCTCCATGCCTAATGCTAGACGCCGGAGCCTCTGATTTTCTAAATAAAGCTTTAAGGCAGCCAGACTGCTGAGAAGCATTTTAGGTACAAAGAGTTGCAAATGTCACAAGACGTATGGTCATGGCCTTCATCTAAACAGAATAAGCACTTGTGTGGAATTTGTCTTCCACAAGCACACTTCCCTTTCCTAGCTGACATGCAAGTTTGAAAAGCAATAATATGGAAACAAAAAACCCAAAGGGGTACTTATCTGTATCTGACGGATGAAACAACAAATGAACCAATTCCCAGAGCTGGCGATAGGAGGTCCATAGATCACTGCGGCAGAAATGTTTTGAAGGGGATATGTGCAGACATTGGTCTATGGCTCTGACAAGCAATGCAGAACGTACCCCTGCTCCTAAGACTTTGGTATACTGTCCGGATGTCTGATGCTGCAGGCAGCAACCTCCCCTACAGTTATGAATACTGCAACATGAGAATAAAAGGATATCTATCCAGTTCAAGGGGCTCCTTTTCCTCTTTTTGGATATGCCTCTTGCAGGCCCCCCCTTCCTTTTTTGGGAGGAATGTACATTCAATCCTGCCACGGTTTAACAAGGCCAAAAGTCTCTGTTCTCACGCACCTGGAAGGCTTTCTTTCACTTTAAAGTCTCTGGATGAAAGCCAAGCAGCCAGTAAGTTCAGCCATGTCATTCACTGGAAATAAGCAATATGTGCACTGGATGTAGTAATTTTTATGTGAAATCTGTTGTCTGCAGGCACACCTATTTGCCTTCAATGGAATGGACATGTTCTACACCTCCACATATGGCAGTTCACTTACCAGACTATTACCTTGTATTTTTGTAAGCAGATACATTTAAAAAAAAATGAGGGGGGGGGGCTCTAGTAGGATACTTATCTACTCACTGCTCTTTAGTTGCATGCCGAAACAGACACCAGACTATGATGCACTATGTTGTCCCAAACATGTAGCATAGCAAGAAAGAACTAAAGACAGCATAAGCAGATACCACCCACATACTGGATACATAAAAAATCTAAGGTAAGTTGAAGACAACCCAGCAATGGGTATACCAAACAAGGACTAGAAGCAGTTACTGGTAGAGAAGCAGACAAGACTGCAGCTTAGGTCACAGCTCAAAGAACAGAGTGGTGATGCACCATCAATCTCGCTTCCAAGGGTGAAGAGCTAGAAGCCCCACTTCACAGCTCCCCGAGAATGAACCTTAAATCCACCTCAACACCTGCTCAGTTTGTGAAAGGAGTCCTTTCAGAAGGAGCAACAGTCTTGGGAGTAAAAGTCCACTTATTCCATTAAGTGGATTTCCCCTGGGATCTGGACAAAGAAAGGCTTCAGCAAAGACAAGAAAGTACAGTTGTCTTGCCGCTTACCATAACTATAGATTCTTGGGTCTTCCTGCCATTCAGAAGCTCAAGACTGGCCTGATTTCCATAATCTGTCATCTCTAGCGATGTCCACACATCACGGTATAACAGGGGTGTCCATCGGTACCACCTTCAGGTCCTTCTACGCCCTGAACAGCAGTCTGATCCCAGAGGACAGGTTCTTCCAGATATCTAAGTTTTAATCAGGGATGTGGGGAAGATTCCAACTATGTCATGTTAGTAAAAGTAGGGGATGATGAGGGATGAGAACGACCTATCCAAAACACAAAAAAACAGATCTGCCAATATAGATCTTTAAATTCAAATAACAGAGTACTTGTCTTTTCTTTAACCAGACGAAAGGGAGAAGCTAGAGATCAGACCTCTTCACCCCAGACCAGGAGAAGTCACTGCCACTCCAAGAAAGCCAAAGGAATTACCAGCCAAACAGGACAATCAAATGCAACAAGGACCATTTGAGTAGAGAGGACCTTTCCCAACTACCACGCAAGTAGCTACCCTGCTTCTTCAGTATCCTGGGAAATCAGTGGAAATGGCAGAAATGCATAAAGAAAGTGGCCTATCCATTTGAAGTAGAACATGCCTGCTCTCCATGTCCCAGTCTGTTGGGTTCTGGAGAGAACCTTTCTAGAGGTCTGTTCTGATGAGAGGCAAAAAGATATCTACTGGGGTGCCCTCATTGGATGGGTGAATTCCAGGAAGATCTCCCTTTTTAGCACCCATTTGATGGGATCCAGGTCTCTGCTCAAAGAATCTGCTAATTTGTTGGCCCAGCCCAGGATACAGGTTGCAATTATTGTGCCAAGAGCCAAACCTTTATTGCTAGAATGCATAGGGGCTAGGAATGAGCTCCCCCTTTCTTAGTTAAGTACCACATACAGTAACTATGGTGTTGCCTGACTAAAACTGCAGTACTCCTGGGGAGGAGTTAATTTGAAAGTCTTTCATCGCTAGAAACACTGCCAGCAATTCTTTCTGGTTTATGTGAAGTTTTCTTTACTCTCTGGTCCTGATACCTTCTACCTTCATGGGTTCCAAGTGTGCTCCTCAGGCTACAGCTGAACTGTATGTGGTGACTGTCTTTTCCATCTCTGGTAACAGAAGTTTGTCCAATGGGTTCAGCTCGATTAGTTCTTTCCACCAATGAAGCTCCCTTTTAAAGCAGAGTAAACAGAGCATCAAGATTTCCAGGGGTTCAGAGTGCGGATCCACAGTGTTTTTCAGGACTCACTGGAGTTTCATGTGTAGCTTTGCAAATGGAATAATTAGGATGCATGACACCATGTATCTCAAGGTTATTAGACTATCTACTCAGCTTATTACCAAAGTAGACACACAGCAAAGGAATACCTATCAGAAAAGATAGCTTGTCTTGGGAAAGGAATGGTTCCTTTTTGTACTGTACAGAATCTATCAATGTGCCCAGAAAGAATTCTTGCCCAATTCTGAAGTTAGGACTTGGGGAGGTACAGCGAGTGTCCTACCATCTGAAAACAATCCGTGGTAACTTGTAAGGTTGTCTGAAGTTCCAAAATGGATTTTCCCTGGACGAAGCACTGTAAGTAGGGAGTAAATGTGCACTTCTAGCATTCTGAAATGGACAACCAGAGCTAGATATTTGGTGAAAACTTTGGGTGCAGTGGATAAACCAAGCGATAAAGTACAGAATTGGTAGTGCAAACCTGCTGCTACACATCAAAGGCATCTCTTGTACTCCTTCTCAATAGGAATACAAAGAAAGGCATCCCTCATATCTACTGCATTCACAGACTCCTGGAAAGATCATGGGTAGCAGGTTTTGAAGAGTTAGCATTTTAAATTTGGGAATATTTAGGAATGCATCTAACTGAGCGGTCCAAGACTAGACTAGAAACATCCTGGAGTAGAACCCAGTTGCTTCTTCAGCAGGGTGTGGCTGAATGGATCCTTGTTGCAACAAGGAAGGGAACAAAACTCAGTCTTTTGGTGGCTTTGGCATCGGGGGGGGGGGGGGGGGGTGTCTCTGAAATGAACGAAGTAGCCATTTTTTATGTTTAGGATACATTGCTCTGAGGTGACTTGCCTTACTGCTAGTGGGCAGGGAGGTGTACACAGTCACAGCAATTCTCTGGAAGGGATAGAGTATTTGGATCGCCTAAACTTACAGAGTTGCTCAGGTTGTCATCATCTGGATGGTCTTGGTTGCTTTGATTGGGAAGACCCCTCTCATTTTGCCTAGGAGGCTGAGAAGGATAATTCCCATTTTATGTACGGGTTGGAGACAGAATTCTTCCACAATTTTCTTTTGCTTCCGCTTTATGCCCAAGTCTTGAAAAACCTTCTCTACAGGAGAGAAGAAAAGGAATTATTTTTCCAGTGGGACATACAGGAGTTTAGCTTTTAGTTGGTCAGAGAGTGATCAGGGTACTCAGCCATGCAAGCCTGTAAACAAATGTCAGCCAGTAGCAGCTATGCTTCATGATGCATCTAGTGTGTTGTAACTAAACTTTAGAAAGTGTCTAGAAACCTGCAGTGCTGGTCTGTCTTCTGTATGTCCTTTGTAAGGCTTTGTCTGCAGTGTCCCCCACCTTAGTAATGATTTGTTCCTGTAAATGCTCCAAGGACTTTAACATATGAATTTGGCAACTGACAGCGCTCGAAGAGAGGTAAGCAGATATACAAGTCTTTTTTACTAACCTGTCTAGCAATCTAACTTTTCTGTCATTAGGTAAGGGTGTCTAGCAGTATGTTTAAAGGGAAACTTAGTTCAGTTAACACTAAAGATATGTTTGTGGGTTCTTACAGAGGTGACTGCAACAGTCAAGCACTCTATAAAACTGATCTAGTTTTCTTGGGGCAGGTGGCAGACAGTCTGGGTGCAGAGAGGACTTCAAAGACATAATCTAGTACCACATCGACCACAGGAATAGCCAGTGGTCTTGGAGATGACAAGACTTAAAAGCTGCCTATAATGGGCTTGAGCCTGAGAGAATTCCTGGCACTCCCAATGAAAGGCCTCCTTCATTTTATGCAATGTATTCCCAAAGTATAAATCTTCTGGAGGAGAAGCAGAAGAGGGTATCATCCAAGTCAGAGCAGGGTATGATTGAGGGGAAGGTGCTCCTACAACTAAAGCACCAAGATATTCCGAGGAGATGGAGTTACAAGGGATAGAAGTACCTTCAGTTGAAATATTTTATCACAGGGCTAAGGGACTCCACAGCCAACAGGCTTGCTTGCTGAATCAAACTACAACAGCCCCAAAGGTGCCATCTCCACCAGGTCACATTAAGCAGGTCCGCAAACCTGTGGGCTTGGCATTATCCTATCTTCCACACCCAGACAAAGGAAAGGAGACTGTGGCATCAAAAAGCTCTGGACAGTCACAGCCACTTGACTGATTAAATACAGGATACCAGTCATTCTCCCCTTGAGGACTGCTCCCACCTGGACACAAACAGAAGCCTTTCAGAAGGTCTCAAAAGTCAAC
Organism: Protopterus annectens; assembly: GCF_019279795.1. Lineage (NCBI taxonomy): Eukaryota > Metazoa > Chordata > Ceratodontiformes > Protopteridae > Protopterus > Protopterus annectens. The sequence goes on along the minus strand of NC_056743.1, from coordinate 1,479,188,498 downwards.
ACCCATTAGAGAGAGGGCTCAGCAGAGCAGGGTCCCCAACCAGGATATAAATGGGTTCCAAATTCCTCAACTGACTGGGTTGCAAAGCAGGTCCCAAGCCATGAAGTGCGACAATTTTAACCAGGAGGATAATGGTCCACATGGGTGGGGTTGAGGGCAAGCAGAGGCTGTCCACATCCCTGGAAGCAGGGTCTCCTTTGTAGGATTAGGCCAGGTTTCAAAGCCCACAAGAGAATATCCCCCAAATGGATTAACCTGGAATTCAGACTAGCATAACCTTCTCCATACAAGGGAGAAATAAGTCAGGGTGACCACAGATTCTATTTGCCAAAATGGAAAGTAGTTAAGCCCAATCCCACAGTCAGAGGCTCCCAAGACAGAAAATCTCAAACGGAGAGAGAGAGAGAGAGAGAAAGAAAGAGAGAGAGAGATAAAGCCCCCCCACCTGAGGCTCCAATAGGAGTCTCCCAACCCTTTCCCAAGGTAGGGAGGATCAACTTTCATAAGAAAGGAATAAACCAAAGCAAGCCAGCAGCCCTCCTGGGGAAAAGGTGGTAACATCAAGCACCCTTGCATATCATTCAACTCCAAGAAGACAGCAGATACGCCTCCCTCCCAATTCTTACCTCTTCAAATTATATCGGGATGAAAAGCACCCCCAAAAAGGACAATAAACAAGGTTGTCCTGGGTCATGCAACCTGGAAGACATGACTTAAGCAAAAGACCTGGCCACAAAAACACTCCAGAGGAGAGAGGCTAGCACACAGCCAAATTTTCAAAGGAGTGGAACACAGAGCGCGCGACCAAAGGACTCCTTGCTGGAGAAGGACCCCCCGTCCCCCAAAAACAAAAACAAGAAAAAACAAAAAAAAAAACAAGATAGACTACAACTATGGAATTCAAAAAAGGTCTTCCCAATGAACCTCTCTCGAATAGAGTCCAAACCAGGCAGCAGTCAAGGAGAATGCAAAAGTGGTTCACATCTTGTGCTCCTGCAGGCAACAGTGTGAATCTCTCTGTAGGGCTAGGGACCATCAGGCCAGTTTACACGCACACAACAGGGGGGAAAGTGTGTGGAGGCACAATTCACCTGAACAGTTCAAGTACCCTCACTACCTACTCAAGAAAAAAAAGGAAGGAATCCAATTGCCAAAATGACAAGGAGTGTGATCATGAGCCAAAAGCTGGGAAGAAATGGTGAAAGTACCCTTCTACCTTGCAGGCAGATTCTAGGCCTGTTCTCCAGCTGGATCATGTGCAAGTACAACCAGACAGCAATCCACAAATGCAGGGGAGAAAGTACAGTTGTGTACACTTACCGTAAATGTAGATGTTAGAGTGTATTCACTGTTGCAGTCATTACACTTGGGTTATCTTGCTGGCAGGCTACCCTCAGTCAGCCTGAATTCCAAAGTCTAGGTCTGGCGTCGGTTGCAGTTGCCTCTTCCATGATGTCAGTGTGCCAGGGGGTATAAAAGATGCAGCCGATGCCATTTTCTTCAGTTTTTCTTGCCCCAGATGTCACGTGCCCCCAAAAGGGTAGGCTAAAAATATGCCAATAAAACATGCATGCACCAAAATATATTATACCTTCATCTACAAGCAAATACACCACATAGATTGTATAGATTAGAGAGGTTTAGATAAGTTCCAGCAAAGATATGGGGGATGATGGGTGGGTAACCTGGACTGCAACAGTGAATACACTCAAACATCTACATTTATGGTAAGTGTACACAACTGTACTATGTTCTTTGTGTTTCACTGTTGCAGTCATTACACTTGGATTGAATCCCAAAGCTAAGTTTGGGAGGCTGGAGCTAAACAGCATTAGGAGCGGCTATGAGGCCCTGCAGAACTGCAGTGGCAAAGCCTGCCCTGGATTTACAGTAGAGTGGTAAATGATAGTGCTTTGTAAAGGTGTGCACTGAACTCCAGGTAGCAGCCTCTAAAATGTCTTTCATTGGTACTCCTCTGAGGAAGGTTGCTGAAGTGGCTGCTGCTCTGGTTGAATGTGGCCTAATGCCCTTAGGCACTGGCTTGCCATGTTGTGAATAGCAGAAACTAATGCAGTGGCCTATCCACTTTGAAACAGTCTGCTTTGAGATGGCCTTTCCTTGTGATCCTGCAGCATTATGCCACTAGTAGTTGCTCTGTCTTTCTGAAAGCTTTGGTTCTGTTCAAGTAGAAGCGTAGCTGTCTGTGCATGTCCAAAGAATGCAGAATTCTCTCCCCCTTATTCTGTGGGTCTGGATAAAAAGTAGGCAGATGAATAGTTTGGTTAAGGGCTACACTGGACACTACCTTAGGCATAAATGTCGGGTTTGTCCTCAGAGAAACCCTGTCTGGGTAAAAAATGATAAGATTCCACAGCCATGAGTGCCTGTAGCTCTGAGACTTGTCTTGCAGAGTTTATTGCTAGGAGCAGAGCTGTTTTCCAAGATAAAATCTTTATGTCAGCTGTAGCGGCTGGCTCAAAAGGAGGCAGTGCGAGTTTTCCAAGACATAATTGAGGTCCCATGCAGGTACTGGTGATCTCCTTGGAGGCCTTACGTTTTTGGCTCCTTTGAGGTACTGCCTTAAAGGATGAGAAAAGATTGGTGGCTCTGTATTGTAATGAGCCAAAATGGCAGAGGCAAGAATTTTAAATTGATGAAAAGGATAGGCCATTGTCCAGCATCTCAGTTAAGTATTGCAAAATCTGATGAATATTTGGTACAGCTGTGTCAATTCCTTGTGCCTGGTTCCAAGCAGAATCTCTTCCATTTTCTTTCTGGTACTAGGCCTTCTGGCCTCCAAAATGACATCCATCACAGCTTTAGTGAGAGGCGCGTTTTGTATGACTACATTATCCGCCATGCTGCCAGATTTAAGGTCTTTAGTTGGCTGTGCCAGATCTGATTGTTTTGTTGGGATAGTAGATGAGGTATTTGAGGCAAGGTCCAAGGTGGGAATTGAGACAAGTTCCTTAGGATTGGATACCAGTACTGCCGGGGCCAGTCTGGGGCAGTCAGTATCATCTTTGGCTTCTCTTGTCTGACCTTTAGGAGTACCCTGGGGAGGAGAGGCAGTGGAGGAAAGGCATATACTGCTAAGCTTTTCCAGCTGAAAGATAGAGCGTCCACTTTCCATGCTTGTCTGTGATAGTCCTTGTGCAGAGTCTTTTTTAGTTGGTAGTTGTGAGGAGAGGCAACTAGATCTATATCCGGGCATCCCCATTTCCTTGTTATCATGCTGAAGACTTGTGGATCCAATTTCCACTCGTGGGGATCCATGAGGTTTCTGCTTAGTTCGTCTGCCAGAGTATTTGTCTTTCCTGGCAGAAATTGAGACTGCAGATGTACTTGGTAAGTCAATGCTGTGTCCCACAAAATCATGTCTAGTCTGCAAAGGGGGTAAGAATGAGTGCCTCCCTGCTTGTTTATATACCACATGACCGTGGTGTTGTCTGTGTTTATCAGTAGTTGTCCCGGATGAAGTAGGTCCTTGAAGGCTGTCAGGGCATTCTATACAGCTAGCATCTCTTTTTGATGGATATGTAGATGCATTTGGTTTGCAGACCATGTGCCTTGAATACATCTTCCTGCCATGTGGGCCCCCCAGGCATAATCTGATGTATCTGTTGTTAATGTCTGCCTGGCTGAGGGTAAAGTGAAAGGCTGTCCCTTGTTCTGGTGACAAGCCTTTGCCCACCATCGAAACTCCTGTTGCAGGCAGGGAATGAGGGTAATTATTGTTTCCAGGCTGTGGCAATGTTGAGTCCAAACACTTTTTAACTACCACTGAAGTTTCCTCATAAGCAGTCTCGCATATGGAATTAGTAAAATGCAGGATGCCATGAAGCCCAAAGCCCGCAGAATTTTTCTTGCAGATAACTGGGTCTTTGTTGCCAACTGGTTGAAATAGGTAGTCAGTTGCCTTGGTTTGTCTGGCGTGAGATAAGCCATCTGGGCAGTTGTATTTAAGCTTGCACCCAGGAATATTATCTCTGAGAGGGTACTAGTTTTGATTTCTTTTCGTTGACTGTGTACCCTAGGCCTGTTAGAAATCTCTTTATAAACGCCAGATGCTGTAGTAGAATGTCCTTGTTCTCTGCTTGAATGAGGCAGTCATCCAATTAAGGATATATTTGTATTCCTCTGTCTGCAGAATGCAATTACTGGTGCCAGGCACTTTGTGAAGACCCTGGGTGCAGTAGAGAAGCCAAAGGGCAGTACAGAGAATTGGTAGTGCATTAAGCCAGCTTTGAATCTGAGGTATCTTCTGCATGTTTGACTGGGACATGCAGATATGCCTCTTTCAGGTCTAAAGTCACAAGCCAAACAGTCTTGCCCAGCATGGGCAGAAGTTGCTGAAGAGTCAACATTTTGAATTTTGGTATATCCAGATACATGTGTTTAGAATACATAGGTCCAGTATTGGTCTCCAGGTCTTGTCCTTTCTTGGTACAAAGAACAGTCTTGAATAAAATCCTTGTCCCTGCTCTTGCTCTGGTACTTGTTGAATGGTCCTCATGTCCATGAGGGATGAGACTTGCTTTTGTGCCTCTGCCCATAGATGTTTTGGCAGGTCTGGCCAACCGTTTGTCCTTGGCAGGGTATGGAAGTGAAACTTGTAGCCTTGTGACACTATGTTTAGGACCTATTTGTCCTGGGTTGTGTGCCAATTTTGAGAAAAAAAGTGCTAGTTTTTCCCCTAAAGGTGCTGCCAGAAGATAAGTGCTTGGTGCAGGCAATGGGAAGTCATTGGGACTGTTTCCTGTATGGCTGTGATTTGTCTTCTCCACTTTTGGAGGTAGAAGCAACCCATTGTTTAGACCTGTACAAACCCCGGGGCTGGGATCTGCCTCTTGGGCGTCTGTATCTGCCCCTTTGTGGTCTGTCTGACACTGGAAAGGACCAATTCTTTGTAGGCCAGTGTCTGCTACATCTTGGAGGCTGTACCTGTAAGAAATCCTCAACAGTTTGCATAGATTTAGCTTTGTCCTCCATTTTCTTTAACGCCTCTTCTGCTTTAACACCAAACAAGGCATCATGCTGTAATGGAGCATCTAATAATTTTGATTTGACATGATCAGGCAGATTTTGTTCCTTTACCCAAACATGCCTCCTGATGACAGAACCTGTAACAGCGGCCCTGCAGGAGGCCTCAAAAGAATCAAAACCACACTGCAATGTATGCTTTCCAACTTGTTCAGCTGCATGCAATAAATCCTTCATTTCTTTGTTTTCTGCACATTCAGAATTTAAAAACATTTTCTGTTTAAGCAGTGACATAATATATTGTTGATATTTGAGCATATCAAACTGACAATTTAAAGCTCTTATACCCAAGGTAGCAGAAGTGTAAATCTTTTTTTCCCCATCTGTCCATTGCCCTAGAATCTCTGTCAGAGGGGGTAGGGTTTTCTTGCAGTGGAAGCCTTGACCCCTTTGGGACCCTGAGAGATAGTTGCTGAGTCAGCAGCAGGGTTTTTGAAAAGGAATTTATGAGTCAGGAACCCTGTAGTACCTGTCCGGCTTAACAGGAGCTGGAGGTAAGGAGTCACGGGCAGACTGGACTCTGAAAATACATAATCTACAATGTCTAATACAGGTGGAATAGCTAGGGGTCTGTGTTGTGGTAGTAAAAGGAAGTCTCTGAGCCTTTTCTTATATTCTGAAAAATCTTGTCTCTCCCAGTGGAAATGCTCCCTCATGGTATGCAAGGTTTCCCCAAAAGAGTAATCCTCAGGAAGAGAAGCTGAAGGGATAGATTCTTCAGCATCAGAATCCGGAGAAGAAAGACCGGGAGTCCTAGTAATCAAGGGAAAGTACAGTTGTGTACACTTACCATAAATATAGATGCTCGACTGTATTCACTGTTTCAGTCATTACCATTTGGGTTATCTGCTTGCAGGTAGCCCTCAGTCAGCCTGATTAACAAAGTCTTGAGTCCTGCGTTGGCTGCTGTCCCTTCTTCCATGACGTCAGGGGTATAAAACATGCAGCAGACTCCATTACATCAGTTTCTTGCCCCAGATGTCAGGAGCCCCCCTAATGGGAAGCAATTAAATATAAAATTACAATGATATACCTCCAACACAAAAGCCAATACACCAAAAAGGCTTTTAAGCATAGTAAAGGAAAGAAGAGGTATAGCCAAAGTTAGGGGACTGGAGGAAGGGTAACCAGGACTGCAACAATAAATACACTCGAACATCTACATTTATGGTAAGTGTAGACAACTGTACAATGTTCTTCGTGTTTCACTGTTGCAGTCATTACATTTGGGTAGATTCCCAAAGCTATGGTTGGGAGGAGGAATTTAAATGGCATTAGGACTAGCTATAAGGCCCTGCAAGACTGCAGTGGCAAAGCCAGCTCTGGATTTAGAGAAAATTGGCAAATGATAATGCTTGGTGAAAGTATGTACAGAACTCCAGGTAGCAGCTTCTAGGATGTCCCTGGTAGGGACGTCTCTGAGAAAGGCTGTAGAGGTGGATGCAGCCCTGATGGAGTGAGGTCTGATCCCCTGGGGGATAGGTTTTCCATGGTGCTTATAGCAGAAATGAATTCAATGGCCTATCCAATTAGAAATGGTTTGCTTTGAAATAGCCCTCCCCTCTGCCCCTGCAGCAAATGCCACCAGCAGTTGTTTGGATTTCCTTTGAGGTTTAGTCCTGTCGAAGTAGAATCAAAGTGGTCTGTGCACACCTAAGTAATGCAGTATCTGTTCCCCTTTGTTCTGTGGATTGGGAAAGGTAGGTAGGTAAATGGGTGGACTGATTAAGAGCCACACTGGATACCACCTTGGGCATGAAGGATGGATTGGTTCTGAGGGACACCCTGTCCGCATGAAAGATGATGAAAGGCTCCACTGCCATAAGGGCCTGTAATTCAGATACCCTTCTAGCTGAAGTGATTGCTAAAAGAAAAGCTGTTTTCCAAGACAAAAATTTTAAGTCTGCAGCAGCTGGCTTGAAAGGAGGTAGCGTGAGTTTCTCCAAAACAAAGTTAAGGTCCCAGGCTGGGGTTGGAGCTCTCCTGGGTGGTCTCAAAGTTTTGGCCCCGCTGAGGAACTGCTTTAGCAGTGGATGAGTGAAGAGGGGAGGTTCTGTGTTATAATGAGCTGAAATGGCTGAGGTGTGGATTTTAATGGAGGAAAAAGACAGGCCCGTGTGAAGCATCTCAGTTAAGTATTGTAAAATCTGAGGTAAACTGGGTGCTGCTGTGCTCATCCCTTGAGATTTATTCCAGATACAGAATCTTTTCCATTTTTCAACATAAGATTTTCTAGTACTAGGCCTTCTTGCCTCTAAAATATCAATCACAGGTTTACTGAGGGATGGTAGACGAGAGATTATGTAATTAGTCAGGCTGCAAGGTTCAGTGTTAGAAGGTGAGGGTGAAGAATCTGGTTCTCCTGCTGAGACAACAGTGAAGGTGTCTGAGGCAGGTGCCATGGGGGTATCCGTGACACATTATGCAGGAGGGGGTACCAGTGTTGGCGTGGCCAGTCTGGAGCAATCAAAATCATCCTTGGTTTGTCCTGTTTGATTTTTAGTAGTACTTTGGAGAGCAGAGGCAGAGGGGGGAAAGGCATAGACTGATTGATAGGTTTTTCCAGCAGGACAGAGCATCCACTTTCCAGGCTTGTTTGTGGGGAGTCCTTGTGCAAAATATGTCCAATTGGTAGTTCTGGGGAGAGGCAAATGGGTCTATATCTGGGCTCCCCCATTTTCTTGTCAACATGGAAAATCCTTTGTTCCAGTTTCCAGTCGTATGGGACCATGAGGTTTCTGCTTAGTCCGTTTGCCTGTGTATTTAATTTTCCTGACAGGAAGTGAGCTTGTAGGTGCACTTGGGAGCTCAAAGCTGTGTTCCACAATGCCATGGTGAGTCTGCAGAGGGGGTAAGAATGTGTACCCCCTGCTTGTTTACGTACCACATAACAGTGGTGTTGATTGTCTTTACCATTAGTTGTCCTGGAAGAATGTGGTCCTTGAACGCTGTCAGAACATACAGCTAACATTTCTTTTTGATTGATATGCAGGTGCATTTGATTTGGGTTCCATTTGCCCTGAATGCACTTCCCTGTTGGATGAGACCCCCCCCCCCCATGCATAGTCTGATGCATCTGTTAAGGTCTGGGTGGCAGGGGGTGGTGTGAAAGGTAGTCCCTTGTTTTGATGGCAGGCCTCTGCCCACCAAAGGAACTCTAGGCGTAGGCAAGGTACGATCGGAATCATTGCTTCTCGATCCTGAGATGTTGACACCATAGGCTTTTTAGATACCACTGTAGTTTCCTCATATGCAGTCTTGCATATGGAATTAGAAGAATGCAGGAAGGCATGAACCCCAAGGCTTGCAGTATTTGTATTGCAGATAGCAGGGTTTTTGCGGCCACTTGTTTGAAGTAGGTTGTCAAATAATTTGTTCCTCTGGTGTGAGGTAAGCCATCTGGGAAGTTGTAATCAAGCTTGCTCCCAGGAATATAATTTGTTGACAGGGTACCAGGTGCGATTTCTTTTAGTTTATGGTATACCCCGGACAAGTTAGAACCCTTTGTACAAAAGCCAGATGATTCAAAGTATGTCCTGGCTTTCTGCCTAAATTAGACAATTGTCCACACATGGGTATATTTCGATATTTCTTTGCCTGCAAAATGCAATAACTGGAGCTAGGCACTTTGGCTTATCTACTGTGACCAGGGTATTCACAAAGGGCAGTGCAGAAAAAGTACAATTGTGTACCTAAATGTAGATGTTAGAGTGTATTCACTGTTGCAGTCATTACACTTGGGTTATCCTGCTGGCAGGCTACCGGCAGTCGGCCTGAATTCCAAAGTCCTGGTCCGGCTTCGGTTGCTGTCGCTTCTTCCCTGATGTCAGTGCGTCATAGAGGTATAAAAGATACAGCAGACGCCATTTTCTTCAGTTTTTCTTGCCCCAGATGTCAGGTGCCCCCAAAAGGGTAGGCTAAAAAACATTGCTTATAAAAGCATGCACTAAAATAAACAATACCTTCATCTACAAGCAAATACACCACATAGGTTGTATAGGAGAGAGAAGTTCAGATATGTCCCAGCAAAGAGAGAGGGAGATGGTGGGTGGGTAACCTGTTCTGCAACAGTGAATACACTAACATCTACATTTATGGTAGGTACACAACTGTACTATGTTCATCGTGTTTCACTGTTGCAGTTATTACACTTGGGTTGAATCCCAAAGCTGAGGTTGGGCGGCTGGGTCTAAACAGAATTAGGAGTGGCTATAAGGCCCTACAGAACTGCAGAGGCAAAGCCTGCTCTGGATTTAGAGTAAAGAGGTAAGTGGTAGTGCTAAGTAAAAGTGTGCACTGAAGTCCAAGTTGCAGCCTCCAAAATATCCTTGGTTGGTACTCCTCTGAGGAAGGCTGCTGAGGTGGCTGCTGCCCTGGTAGAATGTGGTCTAATGCCCTTAGGCACTGACTTGCCATGTTGTGAATAGCAGAAGCGAATGCAGGGTCTTATCTATTTTGAAATGGTCTGATTTGAGATGGCATTTTCTTGTGATCCTGCAGCATATGCCACTAAAAGTTGCTCAGTCTTTCTGAAAGCTTTAGTTCTATCCAAGTAGAGGCATAGCGGTCTGTGTATGTCCAAAGAATGCAGATGTCTCTCCCCTTTATTCTGTGAGTTTGGTAAAAAAGTAGGCAAATGAATGGTATGGTTAAGAGCCACAATGGACACCACCTTAGGCATAAATGTTGGATTTGTCCTTACAGAAAACCTGTCCTGATGGAAGATAAAAGGTTCCACAGCCATTAATGCCGGGATAAAAGGTTCCACAGCCATTAATGGCTGTAACTGAGACACTTCTTGCTGAAGTTATTGCTAGGAGCAGAGCTGTTTTCCATGATATGAATTTTCTGTCAGCTATATTGGCTAGCTCGAAAGGAGGCTGTGTGTTTTTTTCCAAGACAAAATTGAGGTCCCATGCAGGTATTGGTGCTCTCCTTGGAGATCTTATATTTCTGGCCCCCCTGAGGAACTGCCTAAGCAATGGATGTGAAAAAATAGGTGGGTCTGCATTGTAATGAGCTGAAATGGCAGAGGCATGGATCTTAATTGATGAGAAGGATAGGCCTTTATCCAGCATCTCAGATACTGTAAAATCTGAGGCATATTTGGGACAAGCGTGTCAATTCCTTGTGCCGGGTTCCAAGCACAGAATCTCTTCCATTTTTCTGCACAAGATTTTCTGGTGCTGGGCCTCCTGGCCACCAAAATAACATCCATAACCGCTTTAGAGAGAGGTGTATTTTGAATGGTTACACCATCCGCCATGCAGCCAGATTTAGGGTTCTGAGTTGGCTGTGCAGGATCTGATTGTTTTTTGGGGTCAGTAAATGAGGAACTTGAGGCAATGTCCAGGCTGGGCTTTTGGACAAGCTCCTTAGGATTGGGTACCAGTGTTGGTGTGGCCAATCTGGGGCAATTAGTATAATTTGTGGCTGCTATTGTCTGACCTTAAGGAGTACCTTGAGGAGGAGAGGCAGTGGAGGAAAGGCATATACTGTAAGGTTGTTCCAGCTGAATGACAAGGCATCCACTTTCCATGCTTGTTTGTGTTAAGTCCTTGTGCAGAATCTCTGAAGTTAGCAGGTGTGAGGGGAGGATCTATGTCTAGGCATCCCCATTTCCTTGTTATCATGCTGAAGATTTGTGGATCTAGTTTTCACTCAGGAGGATCCATGAGATTTCTGCTTAGTTTGTCTGCCAGAGCATTTGTTTTTCCTGGCAGGAATTGTGCTTGCAGGTGTACTTGGTAGGTCAATGCTGTGTTCTACAAAATCATGGCTCGTCTGCAGAGGGGGTAGGAATGTGTGCCCCCCTACTTGTTTATGTACCACATAACTGTGGTGTTGTCCGTCTTTATCAGCAGCTGTCCTGGATGAAGTAGGTCCTTGAAGGCTGTCAGGGCATCTTGTACAGCTAGAATCTTTTTGATTGATGTGAAGATGCCTTTGGCTTAGGGGCCATGTGCCCTGAATACATGTCTGTTGTTAGGGTTTGCCTGGTTGTGGGTAAAGTGAATGGCTGTCCCTTGTTGTGGTGACAGTCCTGTGCCCACCATCGAAACTCCTGTTGCAGGCAGGGAATGAGTGAAATTAATGATTTTAGGCCGTGGCAATGTTGAGTCCAAACACTTTCTAGATACCATTGTAGTTTCCTCATATGCAGTCTTGCATATGGAATTAGCAGAATGCAGGAGGCCATGTAGCCCAGAGCCTGCAGAATTGTTCTTGCAGATAACTGGGTCTTTGTTGCCATGCTTTTGATGTAAGAAGTCAGTTGCCTTTGTCTGGCGTTGAGATAAGCCATCTGGGCAGTTATATTTAAGCTTGCACCCAGGAATATTATCTCTTGAGAGGGTACTAGTTTTGATTTCTTTTCATTTACTGTGTACCCTAGGCAAATTAGTAATCTTTTTACAAACGCCAGATGCTTTAGTAGAATGTCTTTGGTCTCTGCTTGAATAAGGCAGTCGTCCAAGTAGGGATACATTTGAATTTCTCTTTGTCTGCAAAATGCAATTATTGGTGCCAGGCATTTTGTCAAGACCCTGGGCGCAGTAGATAAGCCAAAGGGCAGTGCAGAGAAATGGTAGTGCATTGAGCCAGCTATGAATCTGAGGCATCTTCTGCAAGATTGTTTGATTGGGACATGCAGGTATGCCTCTGAGGTCCAAAGTTACAAGCCAAGCCTTCTAGCCCAACATGGGCAGAAGCTGTTACAGAGTCACCATTTTGAATTTTGGAACATGCAGAAAAGTATTTAGAATAGACAGGTCCAGAAGTGGTCTCCATGCTTTGTCCTTTCTTGGTACTAAGAAAAGTCTTGAGTAGAATCCTTGTCCTTGTTCTTTTGTGGCACTGGCTGAATGGCCCTCATGTCCATGAGAGATGAAACTTGATTTTGTGCCCTTACCCATTGATTGTGTGGCAGGTCTGGCATACCTTTTGCCTTTGGAAGGTTGTGAAAGTGGAACCTGTAGTCCTGAGAGACTATATTTAGGACCCATTTGTCCTGGGTGATAGTGTGCCAATTTTGTGAAAAAAAGTGCTAGCTTTCCCCCTAAGGGTGCTGCCAAAAGAGAAGTGCTTTGCATTGGCAGAGGGAAGTCATTGGGACTGTTTCCTATATGGCTGTGATTTGTCTTCTCCGCTTTTGGAGGTAGAAGCACCCCATTGTTTGGGTCTGTATGAGCCCTGGGGCTGTTGTCTGCCTCTAGGGCGTCTATCTGCCTCTTTGTGGCCTGTCTGACATGGGAAAGGACCAATTCTTAGAAGGCCAGTTCCTGCTAAATCTGGGTGGCTGTACCTGTAAGAAATCCTTCACTGTCTGCATAGATTTAGCTTTATCCTCCATTTTCTTCAACACCTCTTCTGACTTAACACCAGACAAAGTATCATGCTGTAATGGAGCATCCAATAATTTTGCTTTAACATGATCAGGCAGAGTCTGTTCCTTTAACCAAGCATGCCTTCTAATAACAGAACCTGTTACAGCGGCCCTGCAAGAGGCCTCGAGCGAATCATAACCACTTTGAAAGTATGTTTTCCCACTTGTTCAGCTGCATGCAATAAGTCCTGCAATTCCTTGTTCTCAGAACATTCAGAATTTGTCAATATTTTCTGTTAACAGAGACATTAAGTATTGCTGATATTTAAGCATATGAAACTGACAATTTAAAGCCCTTACAGCCAAGGTAGCAGAAGTGTAAACCTTTTCCCCCTATCTGTCCAGTGCCCTAGAATTTCTACCTGAGGGGACATGGTTTTTTGCAGTACCAGCCTTGACCCCTTTGGGACCCTGAGAAATAGTTTCTGGGTCAGCACCAGGGTTTTTATATAGAAATTTATGAGACTCTGGAACCCTGTAGTATCTGTCTGGCTTAACAGGTGCAGGAGGTAAAGAGTCGGGAGACAGGCCAGACTCTGAAAATACATCTACGACGTCTAGAACAGGTGGAATAGCAAGAGGTCTGTGCTGAGGTAGTAAAAGAAAACCTCTGAGCCTTTTCTTAGAATCTGAATAATCTTGGCTCTCCGAGTGGAAATGCTCCCTCATGGTATGCATGGTTTCCCCAAAAGAGTAATCCTCAGGAGGAGAAGCTGAAGGAATAGATTCTTCAGCATCAGAATCCTCATAGGGAGGAATAGAGTATCCCTGTTCTGAAGAGGAGTCAGAGGAAAATGGAAACCTAATCAGAGGAATCATTCAGTATCTTGCCTAGGCCTCTTAACGGGGGGGGGGGGGGGTGGGAACCCCTGATCAAAAGAAGTAGGTCTTCGGCCATTTTGAGCATCTGTTTCTTAGGTATGGAAGTCTGTCCTGGAGAATGCTGTACTTGTTTCCTTGTCTTTAAAACTGTTCTAGTCTTTGATGCTGAAGTTGGCTTGATATAAAGCTGTGTAGGTCTGAAAACAACCTCAGAAGCAGATGCCTGCTCAGCGGCTCCAGACACATCTGAAGGATTCGTTTCCAAAGGCCCAATACCTTGAGTTTCCAGAGGCCTAGCTGTCTCAACGTGGGAGTCGGAGGCAGCCTGTGGCTCTGAGGTAGCGGGTGTCAGGGGCTGCGAAAGTGCCTCACTGAGAACCAGTGAACCGGTGAATGGCCTAGAAGAGGCTTCATCGTCATTTTTGGACCTCGGATTCCTGTCCTTTTCTTTTTCCTTGCTCTTTTTATGAATTCCAGTTGTCGGTTGTTCCGACGGCATTATATAGTTAAACCTTCGGCCAAAGTAACGAAAGGCAAAATCGTACCGACGCTTAGTGCGTTGGTTAAATCTAGCACAAAACCGACAACTAGCTACATCATGGTCAGGGCCTAGGCAAGGAATACAGTAAGAATGAAAATCCTTATGAGGTAATTTGCTTCCCACAAGAAATAGAATTGTAAACTTTTTCTGACATCGGTCTGGAACAAGAAAAAAAGTTTCCCCAACAGGGTACTTAGCTTTATAGAAGACTTCGGATCTGAAATTCAATTTTGAAAATCTCAGGAGTCTGTCGACTGGCATTTGCGAGCTGCTTTTGCTTTGGGCACCGGGCGGCAAGAAAGACTGAAGAAAATTATATCGGTTGCATCTTTTATACCCCTGGCGCACTGACATCAGGGAAGAGGTAACGGCAACAGACGCCGGACCAGGACTTTGGAATTCAGGCCGACTGTGGGTAGCCTGCCAGCAGGATAACCAAAGTGTAATGACTGCAACAGTGAAACACGATGAACATCTAATAGCGCATGTAGCTTGCTTTGAAGCATAGGTATCTTCTGCAAGATTCCCTGATTGGGATGTGCAGGTATGCTTCTTTTAAAACTAGTGTTGCCAACCAGGCATCTTTGCCTAGCATAGGAAGTGATTGAAGAGTCAGCATCTTGAATTTTGAAATCTCCAAACAGGTGTTTAGAGTAGACAGGTCCAGGACAGGACACCATGAATCGTCTTTTCTGGGTACCAGAAAGTCTCTAGTAGAAACCTTGTCCCTTTTCCTCTTCTGGTACCAGTTGAATAGCCTCCATGCTTAAGAGAGAAAGTACTTGTTTTTGGGCCTCTGCCCACTGATTTGGGGGTAGGTCCAGCCACCCGCTTGGCGTTGGCAACATGTGGAAGTGAAATCTGTATCCTGGGACACTATATTTAAAACACGTTTGCCCTGGGTAATGAGTTCCAGTTCTTTGCATGAACAGTAGTCTTTCTCCACCAAAGGGGCAGTCAGTTGATAAGTGTTTGGAAATTTTAAAAGGAAGTCATTGAGACAGTTTACCATACGGGGGAGTCTTGTTACTCCCAGATTTGAAAGTGGAGGCCCCCCACTGCTTAGTCCTGTGTGTCCCCTGGGACTGAAACCTGGGATTTTTGCTGTGTCTGGGTTTGGCTTGAGAAGACCTGGAAGGGGCTGGAAAGGACCAATTCTTAGAGGGCCAGTGCCTACTAAATCTCAGAGGCCGAACTTGTAAGAAATCTTGTTTGCATAGATTTAGCTTTATCTTCCATCTTTTTAAGAACTTCCTCAGCCTTGTTGCCAAATAGGTGGTCCTGATTTAAGGGAGCATCCAACAATTTAACTTTAACATGATCAGGCAAAAATTGCTCCTTAAGCCAAGCATGCCTTCTGAGCACAGACCCTGTAACAGCAGCCCTGCAAGAGACCTCTAAAGCATCAAAACCACATTGCAAAGTATGTTTTCCAACTTGTTCAGCAGAATGCATTAAATTCTGTATTTTATTTTCCGCACAGTCTGGAATCAACATCATTTTCTGTTTAAGCAACCCAATAACATGTTGCTGATACTTTCTAACATAGGAAACTGGCAGTTTAAGGCCCTAATGGCCAAGCCTGCAGAAGTATAAACCCTTCTTACCCCATCTATCCAGTGCTCTGGAGTCTCTATCAGAAGGGGTAGGATTTTTAGCAGTACAAGCCTTAATGCCCTTGGGGCCTTGTGAAATAGTCTCTGGATCCACAATAGGAATTTTAAAAAGAAACTTGTGAGACTCGGGGACCCTGTAATAATCGGTCACGTTTTCTGGGAGCACGAGGCAAGGAATCAGGGTCCAAACTAGATTCCAAAAAAAGCAACAACAACGTCTAGTACAGGAGGAATAGCTAAAGGCCTATGCTGAGGTAGGAGTAAGTAATCTCCAAGCCTCTTTTTTGAATAAGAAAAATCCTGGCTTTCCCAGTGGAAATGCTCCCTTAAAGTATGTAAGGTTTCCCCAAAAGAAAAATCCTCTGGAGGGGAAGCAGAGGGAATGGAGTGCTCTGCGTCAGAATCCTCATAAGTAGATAAGGGCAAATCCAGATCATCAGAAGAATCAGAAAAAACAGAATGCTGGTCAGAAGATTCATAAACAACTTCAGTCCTAGGCCTCTTAGAAGGGGGGGGGGGGGTTGGCTACCCCGGATTACAGTTATTAGATCTTCAGCCATTCTTATTTGTTTTTTAGGTATAGAGGCCTGAACATGTGGCCTGGGCATTGTTTTTTTAGGCATGGTATGAGATTTAGGCCTAAGCGAAGGAGGCGGCATCTGTTTTACATGCAGGCCTGTAGGCCTGAATACACCCTCAGAAGCCGGTGGCTGCACAGCGGCTCCGGATCCATCCGAGGTAGAGACATCCGCGGGTTCCATAGTTGAAGCATCTTGCGGCATACCGGACTTAGAATGGGTCTCAGTATGGGCCTGTGAATCAGAAGTAGCTGGTATCAGGGACTGCGAAATCGCCTCACTGAGTACTGGCAAACTGGCGACTGGCTTAGGAGAAGCGTCGGCAGTTTTGGACCTCAGCGGCCTGTCTCTATCTTTGCATTTTTTCGGAATCCCAGTAGTCAGATGGCCAACAGACGACATTTCAGGATAATTAAACAGAGAACCGAAACATTTAGAGGCAAAAATATACAGACGGACAGTGCGTCGATTAAATAAAGCACAAAACCTACAGCAAGGTACATCGTGGGTCAGGGCCTAGGCAAGGAATACAGTACGAATGAAAAGCTTTATGAAGTATTTGCTTTCCACAAGTAATACAATTATTAACTTTTACTGACATCAGTAAGGAGCAAGAAAAAGTTTCCCCAACGGGGTACTTGGCTTTAGTTGAAGACTTCAGTTCTGCAACTCGAAAACGAAAATTTCAGGAGTCGGTTGACCAGCACTTACAGCTGCTTCTGCTTTGGGCAACGCACGGCAAAAAAGACTGATGTAATGGTGTCGGCTGCATGTTTTATACCCCTGACAACCTGACATCATGGAAGGGACAGCAACCGATGCAGGACCCAAGACTTTGTTAATCAGGCCAACTGAGGGCTACCTGCAAGCAGATAACCCAAATGTAATGGCTGCAACAGTGAAACACGAAGAACATCTGGAGCAGCCAAGCAGTAAGCTTCAGACTGACCAGGTCTGGGTGAGGGACCCTCGAGGGGTGCGAGATGAGATCCGGTATCAGATCCAAGATCCATG
Organism: Protopterus annectens; assembly: GCF_019279795.1. Lineage (NCBI taxonomy): Eukaryota > Metazoa > Chordata > Ceratodontiformes > Protopteridae > Protopterus > Protopterus annectens. Next base: position 1,479,171,500 of record NC_056743.1, on the reverse strand, counting down.
GAGGAACTATCAGATGAGACCAGATGAAGGGAAACCAGTTTCCCTGGCAAGGCCAGAATGGGGCAATGAGGAGTACTTTGCTCCCCAACCTGCCAGCCTTCTAGAGGAATTTTGGTACAAGAGGTAACGGGGGGCTAAGCATGGACCAGAGCGTCCTGTGGGATTCCCCCTGTGGGGGTATCAGAGCGAAGAACTTGCTGCACTTTGCATTGGAGGGAGATGCGAAGAGATCATAGCAAGACCGACCACACTCTAGGAAGACCTTCTCCGCTACAGAAGGATTCAGAGACCACTCGTAAGGCATCAGAACAGTTCTGCTCAGTTTGTCCGCCAGTATGTTGGATCGACTCGGAATGTGCGTTGTTACCAGTAATCGAATGGTGGAGATCGTCGACTCGGAATGTGCGTTGTTACCAGTAATCGAATGGTGGAGATCGCCCATTCTCACACTCTCATAGCCTCGTGACAAAGAGGTAAGATCTCAAAGAGGTAAGATCTGGTTCCTCCTGGTTTGTTGATGTACCACACCACTGACATGTCGGCTGAACTGCAATGGTTCCCAGAGGAAGAAAGGCATGAAGGGCCTGCAACGACAAAAGGACCAACCTCATCTCTAGAACAGTGATATACAAAGAGGTTTCGTTCAGGGAACATGTGCCTTGGACTGTCCTGCCTGAGCAATGCCCCCCCCCCCACCCTAGTTGGGAGGCATCAGTGGTCACTGCGGATTGGGGAGTGGGAGGAATAAATGTTCGCCCCTCTAATAGTTCTGAGGAGCGTATCCACCAGAGAAGGGACTTCCTGCAAGCGTTGCTTATATGAATTGGATGCAACAACGGAAAATCTAATAATGGACCGCCAGTGTCCACTGTAGTACCCGCATATGCAGACAAGCACAGGGAAGAGGAGTAATGGTGGCTGCCATGGAACCTAGGGCTCGTAATACTTCCTTTGCTGAAGGAATATGAGACTGAAAAACCATGGACACATGGAGTCTTAAGCTTCCAACTCTCTCTGGAGTTAGACAAATTTTGGTTTACAATGTATCTATCCTTGCTCCAATGTAGTTCAAAACCTGGACTGGATCTAGAGAAGACCAGGATGCGCTGATTGTGATTCCCAGAAAGTCTGACAGTTTCAGAAAATAGCCCCTGGCCTGAAAGTAAATGTTTGGTGGGAGCAGCAAGGAGCCAATCGTCCAGGTATGGAAAGACATGTATTCCCTAGAGCCTCAGGTGAGCTTCTACTACTGCCATAACCTTGGTGAACACCCTGGGGGCTGTGGTGAGACCGAAGGGTCGGGCACGAAACAGATAATTACTGGCCCCTAGCCGAAAGTGAAAAAACCTCCTGGAGCGTCTGCGCATCTTTATATGGTAGTGTGTGTCCTGGAGGTCTATGGAGCACAGTCATTCTCCTGCAGGTAAAGGCAGGATGGATTGTAAATATAACCATCCGTAACTTTTCTTTGGCAACTGACAGGTTCAGGGTGGAAAGATCCGGAATCTGTCTTAGGTCCCTCGTCCGTCTTTTTTGGCACCAAAAAGAACCTGGAATAGACACCCGATCTGGACTGATCTCGGGGGATGGACTGAATGACTATTGTTTTAGCACCTTGTCAATTTCAAGCTCTGCCACCTCCTTTTGCGCGGGTGGAATGTCTGGGAGGTGTTTTGGGATAATGAGAGGAACAAAGGGGATGGTATAACCTCTGGATATGTGAAGCATCCAACAGTCTGTTGATACTGACTCCCATACCATCAGGTGCAATGAAAGACGACCCCAGACTGCCTCCAAGAAAAGTTGGCAACACCTCAAGATTGCTGAGCAGGCCTGTCCGAGAATGGTTCTCAAAACCCGAAATTTCTCTGACCTCTTCTGCCTCTGGGCCACCGTCTATCTGGTCCCCCTCTGCCTCTGGAGGAAGTTGAGTCCTGAGTGTCCAGAGAATACTGAGACTTCCACAACCACATCTTCTTTTGCCCCCACTGATTCCTGGAAAGTGAATTTTGAGGGTTCGAGAAGTGGATCCCAAGGGCAGACAGTGTCTTCCCATCCTTTTCACTCTGGACCAACGTCTCACAAACAGTCTTCCCAAACAAAGAAGAACGGTCATAAGGGGCATTTGTGAAGGACGCCTTAAAGGGTTCCTTGAACTGACACAGCGAGCCAGTCGTGTCACCTTATGGCAACGCCAGACCCTACTGCCCTTACCGCTCCCTCAGTGGCACGTGAAAGGAGATGCATGGACGTATTAGAAACTGCTTTGAGAGTGGCCATTCGCATGGAGAATATACACTTATCCTCCGGTGACATGGACTCCGGGGGCAACCCAGTTAGCTCCCTGACGATGTCGCTCTGCAATCAAGTGACATAGGCCAAATACTTATCAGCACCCTTACAGAAAAGGTGGCTGAAGCATACACCCGCTTTCCTAGATGATCCACTGTCCTGGACTCTTGGTCAGGAGTATCGTAGAACTTTCCTGAGCTAGTTCTTTCTTGGTGGCAGCTGCTACCACCATAGTGTCTACTGGGGACCCCTTGTTCCAGCTGGGCCTATCCGCAGGACGACTCAATCGTCTGGACGCTTCAGAATTGGATCCACAATGTCCTGTTCCTTCCATGCCCTGGTGGTAATGAGATCCCCCAAAGGATCCACGGGGGGGGGCACCCAAGAAGTAGATGGGCCCGTGCTGAACACCTCCAGAAACACAGACTCGCCCGAGGAAGGCTTCGGGGTGGACCAACAACCCCGCTGGTGCAGGATTTCCATGCGGTCTCAAAAGGAGACATTGTTGGGAGGGGGGTGATCTGGGGGAATTTTACTTCGGTGGGCGTCCCCGGAGAAGACTCAAACCACCTGTTGTTCCTCGAGGGGAACAGTCTGGGGCACATCGAGCACGGGCTGTCACTGATTGGGCAAAATGGCAGAAGTCGCACCCAGAGCAGAGGGTGTCGGGGAGGAACCCAAGGAGATGGTCAGGGGCTTCGATCCACTGGAAAGAACCCTTTCCTCCACCACGTCAAAAGTCAAGGGAGAAAGAGCTTCCCGGGAAGCTAATAAAGAAGCTTCACTCCCCGGATCCCACGGGGGGAACGGAGCAGAGATACCAAGGAAAAGGCAGTGACCCCACAAAGTCGGTGCCATCAGAGAAAAACCCAACCCCTCGGATCAGAATCCCAGGCTTCAGCTCAGACAGCCGCTCTGATCTGAACTAGTCGAGTTCGACGTGCTCAGGTCAACAGTCGGCGTCGAGGTACTCTGTACCATCAGAGCCGCCCCCTGATTCTGGGACCTCTCAGATCAAAAAACTCAGAAACCGTGGGTCGGAGCGGAGAAGGAGTTATCAGGGTGAAAAAGGGAAGCGACCTCCCACGTCCAGAGGGAGAGGGGGCTGGCAAAACCCTCATCTGAATGTGGGTGTAAATAAACCTTCACATCATTTTGTCCAAGTCTGCCTCACTCAAGCTTCTGGTGGAGCACAACAAGGCCAGCCACTAGCCCGGAGAGCCAATGTACTGAGGCCCTGGAAGAAAGTCTAGGCTCCTCCGGCTCCGGTGAAAATCTGGGCGAGTGGAACAGAGGAGTGCTAGGCCTGGACACCCTTAGTTGTTTATGAGGAGGACCCGCCAGATCCAACCGGTCCGGGGATCTCCTCCTCCCTTTATCTTCCTTTAGGGCCTTGGGGTTAAACTCCGCGCAAATAGTACAGGCAGTAGAAAGATGGGGAACCTCCAAACAAACCACAAAGTGTGGCCATTTGCCAGAGACAACTTGTGGCTACACACTGCACTTTCAAAACACCAGCTTCTGCTGATCAGCCATGACAAGGCACAAGGGTCCTAACCTGCCTGACCACACACACACACACTCACCCAAACTGATTAATAAGGAGAGGGAAGGATGGAGGAAGGCACTACACTGAGTAAAGAAACTGAACTTTTTTTTTTTAATGTGACGCAACAGCAAAAGGGTAGGTAAGGCAAAGGAAAGGAAACTTACCCAACACTATCCGAAGAGAGTACAAACACCCCAGAAAACTATATTATACCATGATCCCCCCAAAACGTGCACGCTGATTGGCCAGCGTGCCCGTTGTAAATCGAGTTATACTAATGGAAAAAGGTCCGTCGCCGGACTTTTTCCATTAGTATAACTGCTTTTTTTAACACTGTTCGCTATGTTAAATGGGTTTAACATAGACAGCTTTAAAATAAGCAACGGAGATCTCAGTTGCTTATTTTAAAGCTGTCTCGCCATGTTAAACCCATTTAACATAGCGAGCAGTGTTTAAAAAGCAACGGAGAAAGCAAGATCTCCGTTGCTTTTAGTCTCGCTATGTTAAATGAGTTTAACATAGCGAGACAGTTAAAATAAGCAACGGAGATGTCCGCTGCTTATTTTAAATGTCTCGCTATGTTAAACTCATTTAACATAGCGAGACACAAAAGCAACGGAGATCTTGCTTTCTCCGTTGCTTTTGCAACTCTGATGTACCGCGCAGGCGCCGCAGTACATCAGAACCGCCGGATGCCAGACATCTGCGGAAGGGCAGTAAACAGGCATTATATATGCCATTATTTAAGAAAAGTAACAGTTTCTTTTCTTAAATAATGTCATGATATAGCAATAACCACTTCTGGTAATGCTAATTTACCCACGGTTGTTTTTGGTCCCTCGGCCGCCTCAGGACCAAACCATGCCAACCGTGGGTAAATTTAGCATTACCCACACCCAGGCATGGGTTATTGCTATAATAAACTACTCACCACGCCTGGAGCTCAGAGATCATGATGCTTAGGCAAGCCATGGCAAAAGAGATCTGAGGGTAGGAAGGAGATGGAGGGGTATTATGGGTAAGGAGAGGAGCTTGGAGCAGATGCTGGTGAAGCTGCCTTCTCGGATTTGATCCAAATACCCACAGGTTGATTATCAAATGAATTCAACTACTTCAGATCAATAGTTATGTACTTACCATAACTTGGTATCTGTGCTATCCTGTTTCATTATTCATCACGTCTGGGTCTTGGATACGATCTCTGATCCGATACTTTACAGAGTAGATTCAAGGCTCAACCTTCTCCCATCTCAGATATTCTCTTTCTACCTTCAAACCCTCAGATCAAGTTTGCTAACCAAGGAAGGAAAAAAACACTCTGCCACATGACTAACCAACTAGGCAAAGATAACAGCAACAGGACAGCGAGGGGCAGTAGCTCAAGGCCCTGAAGCTTCACCTTCTCCTGAACCACCAGAAACATGTAAGGGGGCAGGGGGGTGGGAAGTGATGAATAATGAAACAGGATAAACACAGATACCAAGTTATAATAAGTACATAACTATTTATCTGATATTACCCATTTCAATAATTCATCATGTCAGGGTCAGAATCCCCAGTTACAAAAAACCCTGGGTGGCCCTTAAGGAGGACTTGCATGAGCACTGTGGAACCGAAGGCTCGTCTGCTTCTGGAGACCATATCCAGTTTATGAGTGGCAAATGTATGAGGAGTGGATCAAGTGGCTGCAGCACAAATCTCATCTAAGGACATCCTGGCAGAGAAGGCCAAAATAGCCACTGACCTAAGAGAAAGTACCTTAGGTGGACGAGATGGCGCTATGTTTCTCAGAGTAAACAGAGAAATACAACTAGAGAACCATTTAGAAATAGTCAATTTAGATACCACTTGGCCACACCTATTCAAGAAAAGTCACAAAGAACTGTTCAGAGTTTCTGAAGGATTTAGTCCTATGCAAATAAAATTTCAGCTATGTATGACCAAGGTATGAAAAACGTATTCGCCCTTAATGGAGTGATTTGGAAAGAAAACAGGCAACTGGATATCCTGGTTGAGATTTTTCAGTAGCTACGTTAGGCATAAAACAGGGGTTAGTTTGTAAAGTCACCCTGTCCTTGTGGAAAACAATACATGGACATTAAGATGATTAGGCCTGCAATTCAGAAACACTCTTGGCTGAAGTAACAGCTACCACAAAGGCAGTCTTCCATGAAAGAAATCTGAGAAAACAAGAATGAGCAGGCTCAAAGGGCCTTTGGGTGAGTGACTGCAGCATCAATGTCAAATCCCAGGAGTGGGATCTTAGACAGGAGGCCTGAGAAGAAAGATGCCCTTCATAAAAGGTCTTACATAGCCTAGAGGAGAAAGTGGGCCCAATATTGACATAATTAGATATGGTTGCCAACCGCAGCTTGACAGCCTCCTAAAAAAGGGATGCTAGGAGGAGGATATCTGGTAAAGGGGTTGAGAAAGGGTCAAAGTTCCATTCCACTGCCCAAAAGGAAAAATCCTTCTACTTACTACAGTAGACCTTTTGAGCAGAAGGGCCTCTGCGAGGCCAGTATAAATTTTCCTGACTGGAGAAGCAAGCATGGACTGCTTTAATATGACAGGAAGTGGAGAAACCATATGGTCAACGTATGACCAAAGAATGGGCGGTTGTTCTTAAGGGTGAGAGATGAGATTCAGAACGGGATCCAGTATTCAGGGGGGGTACTTAAGATGAGACCTGAGGAAGGGGACCCACACCTGACGAGGCCAGAAAGGAGCAATGAGAATCACGGAACTTCACAGCCTGAAAGCCTTCTGAAGTACTTTGGGGATCAGAAGAAGCGGAGGATATGCATACAAGAGACCCAGGGGCCAATCGTGTAGAAGTGTGTCCCTCAGGGACTCCCCCTCTGGGGCAATCAGGGCAAAGCACCTGTTGCATTTGTTGTTCATCGGGGATGCAAAAAGATCGCAGCAAGGTTGTCCCCAATGGGAGAAAATCTGAGATACCACTGTACAGATTAAAGGACCACTTGTGAAGGGTCAAGATAGACATGCTGAGCTCATCTGCCAGGAAGTTGGACTCCTCAGGTATGTGCATTGTAAGGAGAAAGCAGCTGGAAGAAATTGCTCATTTCCACACTTTCATGGCCTCTCTGCACAACAGGTACAAGCGTGTTACCCCCTTGCTTGTTGATATACCAGACCACAGACATGCTGTCTGAAATGCCACCATTCCCACAGAAAGGCAATCCTGAAAAGCTTACAAGGATAGCAGGACTGCCCTCACCTCTAGAATGTTTATGTGCAATCTGGATGCCCCTTGCCCTGAAAATGACCCCCCCACTCCAATAGGGAAGCCTCCGAGGTAACCGTGGCAAAAGAAAACTGCCTGCCTCAAAGGAGATCCTCCGACTGAAACCACCACTGTAGGTGCCATCTGCAAACAGGAGTCAACAGAATAGCCATGGACAATGGGTGAGACAGAATAGACCACTGCACCACGAGCATCCATTGGAGCACCCGCATATGGTATCTCGCTAGAAGAACGAGGCGAATAGCCAATATGGATTCCCAGTGCTTTCAGAATGAGGTGTGCCTGCAGCAACAGAGACTCCGAAGTGGCCCCAACCGGTTGCATGATCAATTCCACCCTGGGGGGGGGGGGTTGGCAATTCTGCAACCTCTGAGACCATGTCAAAATGAGTCCCAATGAATTTTATGCTTTGCAAAGGCAACAGCTTCGACTTAGTCTGGTTGACAGTAATCCCTAGCATTTTGATGGTTCACAGAAGATAGTGAGTGACAAAAACTAGTCGATGCCTCGTGGGAGCTTGCGAGGAGCCAATCATCCAGGTACGGAAAAACCTGAAATTCCTGAAGGCTCAGGTGAGCTGCTACGACCACTAAGCATTTGGTCAACACCCTGGGGGCTGTGGTGAGACCAAATGGTAGAGCTCTGAACTGAAAGTGATTGGTTCCAATCCAGAAGCACAGGTGCTTCCTGGAGCACTTGCCTACCTTGATATGATAGGTGTCCTGAAGGTCTATACAGCACATCCATTCATCCTTCTGCAACAATGGCAGGATGGACTGAACAGTGACCATCCAGAACTTCAACTGCTTGACAGATCAGCTCAGTTTACTGAAGTCCAGAATCAGACGTAGGTCACCCATCTTTTTTGTCACCGCTAAGAAGCAAGAATAAGTTCTGGATCCTCTTTGTCCTGCTGGGACCACCTGGATTGCTTTTGTTTTTTCCTAGACGTGCCAGCACTTCTTTGGGCTAGTTCTCTCTGACTGGGTGGCGCACTGAGGAGAACCTTCTCGGAAACCGAAGAAGTTGGAAAAAGGGAATGCAATAAATCCTGGATATAATCTTGAGCACCCACTGATAATTTGTTAAAGATGCCCAGGCACTTGAGTGCAATGAATATAGACCCCCAGCTGACTCCAGGGCAGGACAGCCAGGAAATGCCTCAGGGGCACTGAAAAGGTGTCTCAGAGAAAGGTTCTTTGGAGCCCTAATTTTGCGGACCCACTCTGTCCCTAGGGAAGCATCTGCCATTGAATCTCCATGAAGTATCTTGGAAGGAACCCTGCGACTTACGAAACCAGAGCTTCTTACTTCCCCACTAGTTTTTGGAAAAGGACCTTTGGGGAGTAGAAAACTTAATCCCGAACGCCGACAGAGTCTTGCCCTCCTGCTCTCTGGGAGATGAGGTTTCTTTGACAAAGGGTCCGAAGAGCGAGGAACCACTGAATGGGACATTAGTAAAGGACTAATTGAAGGGTCCCAGAAGCCTGCACAACTGCATCCAGGCATGACACCTAATGGCAATGCCTGCACCGGCCGCTAGACAGGTACCCTCCACTGCACTTGAGACCAACCTCATTTGGAACTGGTAACAGAAGAAAGAGTGGTGAGCTTGGGAGACACCTTCTTGAGGTCCTCCGCTGGCATTAACTCTGAAAGAGACTTCGTGAGCTTGGAGACCAGCTCTCTTTGCAGGCCGATAAAATGCGCCAAATAGTTGAGGGCTTTCAGGCCAAAAGTGGCTGAAGCATAAACATGCTTCCCATGTCTGTCAATCGCCCAAGGTTCATGGTTTGGAGGATGGACATTGGAGTTCTGTTCCACCAGCTCCTTTGTGGTTGCAGCCACCACAATAACATTAAATGGCACTCCTTTGCTCCAGTATGCTCTGTCTGTGAGGGGGCTCAAAAAATGTATCTGCTTTCTTAGGAACCAGTTCCACAGTACTGGGTTCCTTCCCACCCTGTGTGCGATAAGATCAATAAACTCTTCCGGGAGGGACCCAGGAAGTAGATGGGTCCATCCCCAATGCAGTCAGGAAAACAGATTCCTCCGAAGATGGGGGCTGGGGAGGACCATCCTTCAACAGATCCAGAACGTCTCCGAAGGAGACATCATCCAGTGGAGATCTGGGAGACTGGTCTCCCTTATCAAAATCTGTAAGGGGGAGTCTAAGTGCCTCCTCTTGCACAGTCTCTTCCAAGGTGGCTCTTTTAAAAGGAGCTCAGGAGAGGACTCTGAACAGTGGAAAACCCCTGGGGTTCTTGATGCCTGGAAGCCATCTCGGAAGGGCTGACCCTGGACAGGATGAATGGGCTCAGGACACCTGACAGTAATGAGCTGTGACATTCCAGGAAAGGAGGGAGGACACTGCTCCAGACTTGGAGAATGTCCGCTTTACCACCCGAAAGGCCGAAGGACTTGAGGAAACCCTATCCCCATCCTGCGCACCCAAAAAACACAAAGGAAGGTGGAGCGGAGACCACCCCATGCCTAGGCCTCTCGGGCAGTACCGTCCCCCAAGCTGTTGAAGGTCGATATGGCCAAATGAAGGGACTCATCCAAAAAATTGGTCCAAAATCCCTCCTAAGGGACATGACACCAACTTCTCTGAGTCCAGACCTGCTCCGGTCTGAAGCTACATGAACAGAGCTAGTCAGGGACTTTGGAGGAACCAGAAAAACTGATATTCCTGGACTGCTCAACATCTCCCTAGGGAAAACCGGGACCTGGGATTCCAAAACCACAGGAATTGGAAGAAAAGACAGTTTTGGAGCCGGGGATCTCTCAGAGCCCAAACAGGCTTGGGACGCCAAAAGGCCCGTCTCTATCTGGGCCCCAAGGCAACTCATCATCCTGTCCATGTCAGGAGGTAAGATGTTCCTGGAGGACATGGAAGAGGCTGAAACAATGAGTGGACTTAGAAGTGGAAGCCCGCCTGGATCCCACCACCACTCTTAGGCATTCCCGATCCGGGGAATAACTCCTGGATCCTTGTAAGGTCCAAACGGGGAGCCTAGAACAACCAAATATGGATCAGATGAACGTGTCAGATCCAAAATCTGTAAATTAGCCTGCCTCAGAGTCAAGGGAATGGAGGTAGGATCCAAGAGTCTCCAATCAGAGGAGGCCTTGGCACCAGAAGATGGATTCTGAATCTTTGGATCCAAAACTGCCGAGATCAACTTCAGATCTGGGATCAGAGTTTCTTGGCAGTTTTTGCAGCCAGCAGATAAGCCCCCAGAGAAGCAGAGGAGGCTTTCCTCAGAGTCCCTGTGGCCACTGTAAGAGGAGGAGCCCAAAACAAAGGGACCCCCTTAAGCAACAGTTTGTTGCTGCGAACCATCAACAACAGAGGATTAAATGCAGCACAAGTGGGCATTCTGCCTCGAGGTGGTTGGACCCCAGGCAATAAATACACTTCTTGTGGGCGTGAGAATTAGGCATCTTATGCCCGCAAGAACATCTTTTAAATCCGGTAGGCTTATCTCTGATATTCCTACCAGGAAGCACACCCACACACAACACCGAGGGAACCAAACCTAATCTGCAAAGCCCCTAAAACTACCAACACGATTGCTACACCAGTAGTAGTGAAACACTTGCCACCTAAAAATAAACACAAGAAAAACCCCAAAAGCTTCCCCTCCCTCAAAAAAAAAACTAACAAAAAGGAAAGGGAACTGCAGAAAGCAAAGGGGAGATAACCGGAGGGGCGTGCCAAGCGCTATAAAGCAAAAAGGGGGGTTGAAGTCTAATGCTCCCCAAGATTTAACCTACCCAATATTTAAGGAAATGGGTCCACTTTATAATTTCGAAAGCCAAAAATAAGAAGTTATGTACCTACCATAACGTTCCATGTTAGTTGTCTTCTCTCGCCTTCTTTCTTGCTTGATGGGTTCGGAGCCGATCCCTCGGCTCCGACTCGGCACTTGCTAAGCTCGAGAGTCACTTTTACCAGCTCGAGGCAGGCCCATATCCCATGATGCAAGGCGGTAAGTACCCAGATCTCGTTTGCTGACAAAGGGCAATAGCACCAAGCATAAAATACTTCCCAAAGGAAGAAAGAAAACTAACAGATGGAAGAAGGACCAGGTCTGAATGGTCTTCAGCATAACAGTTTCTTATAACAAGGTCTGTCCAGGCCAGGGGGAAGGAGGGAGGGTCGCAAGAAAGAAGGCGAGAGAAGACAACTAACATGGAACGTTATGGTAGGTACATAACTTCTTAATGTTAAGTTGTCAATCTCGCCTTCATTCTTGCTTGATGGGACGGCGTCCCTAGCACCTCTATCCTGGGTGGCTCAATGGAACAAACTCTTGAGGACTGTAGAGCCAAAACTGGCTCTGTCCCTGGAGGCCAAGTCCAATTTGTAATGGGAAACAAAAGTGTGAGGAGTGGCCCAAGTGGCGCTGCACAAATAGTGTCTAAAGGAAGTCTAGCTTGAAAAGCTGTAGAAGTAGCTAAGCTCCTAGTTGAATGTGCTTTAGGTTTTTAGCACAGCTGTTTTCCCCTGAGCAGATAAATTTCAGAGATGACCGAAGAAAGCCATCTAGACAAAGTCACTTTAGAAACAGGAAGGCCTTTTTATTATCCGCATAGGAAACAAAAAGTTGATCAGATTTTCTAAATTTTTTGTTCTGTCCAAATAATATCTAAGTTGACGGTGGACATCAAGATAATGTAGCTTTTGTTCAGCTCTATCTGAATAGTTAGGGAAAAATACAGGAGATCAATGGATTGATTCAAATTGTTCTTTGAAGCGACCTTAGGCAAAAAGGTTGGGTTAGTTCTCAAAGATACTCTGTCTTTGTGAAAACCAAATAGGGGTCGAACCGAAGGAGCATGAAGTTCAGACACCCTCCTGGCCGATGTAATAGCCACTAGGAATAAAGTTTTCCAAGAAAGATATTTCAGGGAACAAGAAACAGCTGGCTCGAAGCCGGGAAGAATCAAGGATGTCAGCACTAAATTTAGATCCCACTGAGGAGGAGGATTCCTGATTGGAGGCTTTAGTAGGAAAATTCCTTTCAAGAAGGCCCTGCAGAGCCTATGGGACATAATATTATGATCTGCTATCCCGACATGAAAATTGGAAATAGCAGCCAATTGAACTCTGACTGTGGAAGAAGAGGAGCCTGCATGAAAAATCTCTGCTAAGAAGTCCAGGACTGCCTGAACAGGGGCAGTAAAAGGATCAATATTCTGGGCCTTAGCCCAATAAGAGAAACGTTTCCATTTGCTTGTATAAATCCTCCTGGTAGAGGATTTTAGCGAAGCTACTATGATGTCTCTAACTGGGTTACAGATCAAAGGAAGCCTGGCTAAGGAAGGAAGTGGAGCAACCATGCTGTGAGGTTGAGAGAAGGGATTGACCGGTGCAGCTGACCCGATTGGTGAATCAGAAGATCTGGCACTGGGTCCAGATGCCACGGCTGCACCAAAAGGTGATGATGGAGGAACGGGAACCAAACTTGTCGAGGCCAGTAAGGGGCAATGAGAATCAATTTGGCTCTCAAAACGGTAGCTTTCTGGATCACCTGAGGGATCAGAGGAAATGGAGGGAAGGCATAAAGAAGTCCCTGGGGCCAATCCTGGGTCAGAGCGTCTCTGGGGGGATGGCCTGATAGAGGGAAGAGGCTGAAGAAGTCTGGACATTTGCTGTTTTGGGGAGTAGCAAAAAGATCGCAACATGGACGACCCCATTCCAGAAAAATCTCTTCCGCTATAGATTGCTTGAGAGACCACTCGTGAGGCATGAGAATAGCTCTGCACAATCTGTCCGCTACAATGTTGGTCTTCCCAGGGATATGCGTTGCTACCAGAAACCGATGAGAGGAGATCGCCCATTGCCATAGTCTGAGCGCTTCTCGACACAAGGGGTAGGACTTGGTTCCGCCCTGTTTGTTGATATACCAAACTACAGACATGTTGTCTGTGTGGACTGCAATTGTCCCTACGGGAAGAAAGTCGTTGAGGGCTTGCAACGTTAAAAGCACTGCTCTCATCTCCAGGACATTTATGTGCAGATGGTACTCGAACGGCTGCCACGTCCCATGAACCATCCTGCCCTGATAATGACCCCCCCACCCGATCAGGGAGGCATCCGTGGTGACAGTGGCTATCGGAGATGGGGGTACAAAGTACCTGCCTTGGTGAACCTGAGGCGATGTGATCCACCAAGCAAGATGCTCTTTGCATGTCTGTGTCACCAGAATCTGGTGACGCATTGGAAGTTGCTGGTATGACCATTGTGTGAACAGCATCCACTGAAGAAGGCGCATGTAGAATCGAGCCAGGGGAAGAAGAGTAATGGCCGCAGCCATGAGACCTAATACCTTTAGAACCATTCTGGCCTGTACTTTCTTGCTGGCCAGAATGATCCTGACATGACTCAATGTCTGAAACTCTTTGATCTGTAAGGGTAGCTGACATCCGAACAGTGTTTAAGTTTGCGCCTATGAAGGTAATAGACTGGCAGGGCGATAAGGATGACTTTTCGAAGTTGACTGAGATGCCCAAATGAGAACAAAGGTTTATTGTGTAATCCCTGGCTTGTATAAGCTGATGCCTGGTGGTGGCTGACAGGAGCCAGTCGTCGAGATATGGAAACACCTGGAATCCTTGACGTCTCAGGTGAGCCGTGACCACTGCCATGCATTTGGTGAACACTCTGGGGGCTGTAGTGAGACCAAAGGGCAGGGCTCTGAACTGGAAATGACTGGACCCCAGCTGAAAGCGGAGAAATCTCCTGGAGCGTCTGTGAATTTTGATGTGATAGTACGCATCCTGAAGATCTATTGAGCACATCCAGTTGTCCTTCTGTAAGAAGGGCAGAATTGACTGAAGAGTGACCATTCGGAATCTTGTCTTCCTGACAGACTTGTTGAGTCTGCTGAGATCCAATATTGGTCTCCAGTCTCCCGTCTTTTTGGGGACCAAAAAGAACCTTGAGTAGATTCTGGGCTCTGAATGGTCTATTGTAACTGGCTGAATGGCTCTTTTTTGCAGTAGTTTTGAGACTTCTAACTCTGCAATTTCCCTTAGACCGGGTGGTACATCTGGAAGGGAATTTGAGGAAGGGACTTTCCTCGAAAGGAATTATGTAACCCTTGGATATGATCGACTGTACCCATCTGTCTTGAGTGAGGGAATGCCAGGCTTCTGGGTACAGTGATAATCTTCCCCGACTGCCTCCAAGGAGGGACAGCCGGGCAACATCTCAGGGATGCTGAAAGGGCTTGTCAGAGAGAGGCTCTCTGTTTCCCTGGTTTTCGGACCCCTCTGCCTCTAGAGCGGCGCCTGTTGTTGTTACCCCTCTGCCTCTAGGGGTAAACTGACCACGTGAATCCGGCGTGACTCCTTGGGATTTACGGAACCACATTTTCCCACCTTTCTGTCCTTTGGGATAAGGTCTAGAAGGGGTGGAAAAGCGGACTCCAACAGCAGAAAGAGTCTTGCCGTCCTGTTCGCACCTGGTCAAGGTTTCCTTCACCTGAGGGCCAAACAAAGCTGACCCATCAAAGGGAGAATTTGTGAAGGACGCCTTAAAGGGATCCGCAAAATCACATAGCCGCATCCAGGCTTGGCGTCTAAGAGCCACACCTGTACCTGCGGCTCTACTCGCTCCATCTGCAGCATAAGATATTAGCCGCATGGAGGAGTTTGCAATGGAATTGAGGGTTCCTAGCTGCGAAGCAATTTTTCTTGAGCCCCTGCAGCTGTAGGATCCTGAACTACTTCACCCAGCTCCTTAAGGATATCCCTCTGGAGTCTGGTGAGGTGACAAAGGTAATTCAGCGAGCATAGCAAAGGTCGCTGAGGAAAACATCCGCTGCATCCTATCCATGGTCCTAGAGTCCTTATTAGGAGGATGGACGGCACGGAAGGATCTGCAAGTTCCTTTTGGTGGCCACAGCCACCACCATGGCATCAGCGGGACACCCTTAGTGAGGAATTGCTTGTCACAGGGCAGTGATAAATTTTGAAGGCCTCCTAGGGACTGGCTCTACAGAGTCAGGAGCTGCCCACGCCTTCGTGCAATAACCTGCATAAGGGGGTCGAAGGCGGAGACACCCAGGAGGTGGAGGGCCGAGATCCAAACGCCTCTAGGTATACTGACTCATCCTCAGAGGGATTGTTGGTGGGCCAGTTTCCCCTCTGTTTAAGGAGTTCTAGAATGTCTGAGAAGGAGACATCCTCAGAGGGGGATCTAGGGGATCCCTCTGACTCATCAAAGTCAGTATCCGAAGTGACAGACTCGGGGAGTCTACATGCTTCCTCTTACATGTCCTCTTCCTAGGAGGATCTCCCGAAACATCAGGAGAATCCTCGGAAGAGGGGAAATTCCCAATGGGGAAACCTGAGGCGGAGGATCTCTGGGTCCTGTAGCAAGAGAAGTGGCAGAGATGTCAACAGGTACTATAGAGGGAGGAGCTACGGGAACAGACTGCTGACTGATACCAGTGGACAGTACACTCTTCATCACCACGAATGCACTCCACCCAGGCAGGTCCGAGAGAACCCGCTCCAAGAGCTAGGAACTCCAGGGACCACCGAAGGGAAGTCTCCGAGGCAGATGTCGGAGCCGAGCTCACCAAGGCCGAGGCTCCAAGGGGAAGAGCGGGTTCGGACAAGGGTCCGATGCCACTCACCCCTCGGAGGAGACCATGGAAGCCCGACCACCGAATCCCTCTAAGGAAGGTCTCAAGAGGAGATAAGAGTAGAGGCTGAAGGAACAGAAGGGGTATCCGTCCTCCAGCCGTAGCAGTAACCATTCCGAAGACTCCAACTCCAAGCTCTGGGGTAGAGTTGAAGGAGGAACTGTAACGGGGTGTGGACCAACAGTCGTCTGTTGAGACGGACTATGTAACATTTGGGCCAGTACCTGTGACTTAAGTAATCTACTGACCACTCTCTCTAGGTCATGATCTGACAGTCTGGATGACCTTGAAGATCGGCTCCGATGGCTCCGTTCCGAAAGGAGAGGTGAAGCCGGAGCCGACAGTATCGGCTCCAAGGAAGGAGACCTCGACCTCTTCCTGGAATGAGCCATCGGAACCGATACTATAGATCCTGTCGGAGCCGAAGACTTATCGGAGCAGACAGGAAGCCTCGATGCATCGGCTCCAGCCGGAGCCGATACAGCCACCAAAGTAACGGTGTCGGAGCCGATCGGAGCCGACACCGATGCCTGTGCCACATGGGTGTCGGAACCGATCGGAGCCGACACCGAAGTGGTCGATACAGATTCGGCACCGATAGCCATCGGTGCCGAAGGTTTTGTCAAGCCAGAATCGGCTCCAGCCGGAGCCGATCTCAACTCTGAACGAGTCGGAGCCGAGGCCGCAGGCTTAGACACAGAAGCCTGGGCCTTGGAAGATTTAGCTGATTTAGATGGAGCCGACTTAGCCGGAGAGCCCTCCGGCTTAAGAAGGCCCCTAAGGATCAGCTTGTTGCGTCTTTCCTGCAGGACTCTCTGGCTGAAGGAATGACAAATAGCACAGGAGTCCTGCAGGTGAAGAGGCCCCAGGCAATACAGGCAAGAAGTGTGACCGTCTGTCAGAGACATCTTCTGACAGCACGAGTCACACTTCTTAAAACCTGAGACCCTCTCCTTTGACATGGTGCTTTACAAAAACACACACACACACACACACCAGTCAAAAAATTAACTTAAATAAAATACCAAAAGGTATTTCTATAAACAAACACACACACCCTAACAGGGAGGGGATGGGATGGGTAAAGTTTGACTAAAATAAATTAGAAAAGACAGGGAATTTCTGTCACAAAATGTAAATAATTAACTAATAACTAATAATTAAGGTTTTTTTAAGAAAAAGGGGCTTAATATCCAAAAAAGTGAATCACTTACCAGGAGCTGGTAAAAGGAGGACCTCATAAGCGAAGCGGCAAATGAGATCTGGGTACTTACCGCCTTGCATCATGGGATATGGGGCTGCCTCGAGCTGGTAAAAGTGACTCTCGAGCTTAGCAAGTGCCGAGTCGGAGCCGAGGGATCGGCTCCGAACCCATCAAGCAAGAATGAAGGCGAGATTGGCAACTTAACATTCTTGAGTTTTGATACATCAAACTCAAAACATCGAGATTTTGGAATCTTGAAACTACAATGTGGTGGGAAAAAAAAAAAAGGAAAACTAATTAAAACAATGATTTTGCAGGGGGCAAGCCCCCCCCTGCACCCCCATACCCCTGCAACTTACATATACCAATTCAGAGATAGCACTACAGTGAAGAGAATGGTAAGCGTAACGGGAGCATTACCATTCTCTTCACTGTAGTGAAATCTCTGAGATGGTATATTTAAGTTGCAGGGAAGCTTGCCCTCCTGCAAAAACATTGTTTTAGTTAGCTTTTTTTTTATTTATTTATTTTTTTTTGCGCAACACTTTGCAGTTTCTAGATTTCAAAATCTCGATTTGAGAGTTTGATGTATCAAAACTCGAGATTTTGAGCTTTCGAAATTACAAAGTGGACCCAAGGAAATATAGAACTTAACTGACCAAAGTCCAAGAAAACAACCATTAACAACGCTGCGAGCCAGGAATCACATCTACAGCAAAAGATAGCAAACGAGATCTTGGGGTTTGAAGGTAGAAAGGGATATGGGAGATTGGAGTAGCTAAAGCCTTGAATCTACTCTGTAAAGTGCCATATCGGATTAGACATCGGATCCAAGGCCCAGATGTGATGAATAATGAAATGGATAACATCAGAAGAGTCTATGAAAGGGAGGTAAACAAATACACAAGTATCCAAGATGCCTGCACTGAAACACTGTGACTCACAGAAAAAAGAAAGCAGCAGCAGTAGTGGGAAGAAAAAAAAAAAAAAACTCCATTTTGACCTGAACACATCTATCACTAAGACAGCACCAAAACTGTCTTCTGTGGAATGCAAGACAATGAAGCATGACTGGGAGTTACAAGTTTTATAATTAAAATACACTCTTAAAACTTACGCTTGTCTTCTGGGTCAGTTTTGTTTGCCTGCAGTTCAGATGAAGGCTTACTTCCATCTGTTGAATGGTCTAGTTCCGGCTGTGGGGACATGGTGTTTCTCTTCAAGTTAGATGTGGATCCAACCTCACAGGCCACTTCATCATCTTCTGCGTCCATCACTAAAAAAAAAAGTTAGCATAATAAAAGGAATTACAAAATTGTCTGCAAAAACAAACTGGAAACAGTACCCTTAATTAAATAAGAAGGTAAGAGGAATCGGTTCAAGGACTCTCAACCACAATCCAGACCCAAAGACAAAAGAACAGTCTGGAGTAATAAGCATATAACGTAATTGGAAATACAATGGAAACATTATTAAACTAATACCTGGTACACAGCAAAGCATCTCAGTTGCTAGAAAGCCACTCAGATAAGGTAAAACTTTTAGTTATGTACTTACCATAACTTCGGATGTATGGGATCCATCTCACCTACATTCATAACTGATGGGTTCGGAGCTGATCCATCGGCTCCGACTCGGCCACTATATAGTAGAACGAAGTCTCTAATTGGCTGGGCTACCCCTTATCCCAGAATGCACCATGACTGTTTCCCCAGATCTTGTTTGTTCGCTTTCAAACCTACATCCAGACACAGAGACATACCAGCAACTGTAACAAACTAAAGTCCTTCAAGAGAAAAACTCAGTAAGTAGCAACATTCCCTCTAAATCCAATGGGAAGGGGGAAGGAGGGAGTGCATTATGAATGTAGGCGAGATGGATCCCATACATCCGAAGTTATGGTAAGTACATAACTAAAAGATGTAATGGGATCCTATCTCGCCTACATTCATAACTGATGCGACAGCGTCCCTAGCACCTAAATCCCGGGCGGCTCATTGGAAAACACTCCTGAGAACTGTGGAACCAAAAGAAGCTCTACCCCGAGAAGCCACATCTATCTTGTAATGAGAAATGAAGGTGTGCGGAGAAGTCCAGGTAGCAGCCGCACAGATTATCATCTATCGATAATTTAGAGTGGAATGCTACAGAAGTCGCCATTGCCCTGGTAGAATGAGCCCTGACTTGGAAAGGTAGCTCTTTGCCGGACCGTAAATAAATGAAGGAGATGCAATCTTTAATCCATTTGGCTATGGTGGTTTTAGCCACCGGTTGAGCCAACCTATTTTCCGCAAAGGACACAAACAGCTGATCTGACTTTCGTGTCTGATTGGTCCTACTTAAATAAAAACGCAGTTGCCTGTGAACATCCAACTGATGGAAAATATATTCTGTGCTATTGGAGAATTTGGGAAAAAAAACACAGGGAGCTCCAAGGATTGTTGAATGCATAAGGGGGATGCTACCTTGGGCAAGAAAGAGGGATTTAACTTGAGGGACACTCTGTCTTTGTGAAAGGTCAAATAAGGAGGATTAGAACAGAGAGCCTGAAGCTCTGAAACCCGCTTGGCAGAGGTTATTGCCACCAAAATGGCGGTTTTCCCAAGATAGAAATTTTATATCACAAGTAGCTGCTGGTTCAAAGGGGCGGGCAGTTAAAGAAGCTAGAACCATATTCAGGTCCCAAGGGGGCACAGGATGGGCTATTGGGGGCCGAAGGAGCCACGCTCCTTTAAGGAAAGATTTGCAACGCCTGTTTGCCATTAAGGAAGGCTCAAAGGAGACATGAAAATTAGAGATAGCCGCTAGTTGGACTTTAATTGTGGAAACTGAAGAGCCCAAATAAAACAAAGAAGCCAGGAATTCTAAAACCTGAGGCACTGGAGCAGTAAGGGGATCTATACCTCGTTGCTGGCCCCAAAGAGCAAACCTCTTCCACTTGCTGGAATACAGTTTAATAGTGGAAGGTTTGTGAGAAGAGGACAAAATGTGGATGACGTCTGGAGAAAAAGAGTTTTCTAACTAAGGTTGGAAGTGGAGTAACCAAGCGGCCAACCTCAAGGACCCGAGGGATGGGTGAGACTGTCCCGACTGATGAGTCAACAGGTCGGGCACCAGGTCCAGAAACCATGGGCCCTCCACCGCATACCTCAGAAGGAAGGGGAACCAAACCTAACGAGGCCAGTGTGGAGCGATCAAAATCATGTCGCTTCCTAGATGAATCGCCTTCTGAATCACCTTCGGGAGAAGGGGAACCGGAGGAAAGGCGTAAAGTAGACCGGGGGGCCAACTGTGAGCTAGAGCGTCCCTGGGAATCTGCCCCTGAGAGGGAGTCAGAGTGAAGAACTCCCTGCATTTCGCATTGTGAGGGCTGGCGAACAAGTCGCAACAAGGGAGGCCCCACTTGGTGAAGATGTTTGCAGCCACCCTGTCATTGAGGGACCACTCGTGGGGCAACAGGAGAGTCATGCTCAGCCTGTCTGCAATCACACTGGATTTCCCCGGAATGTGCGTTGCCACTAGGAAACGCTGGGTAGAAATCGCCCAGTGCCACACTCTCATGGCCTCTCGGCAAAGAGGGTAGGACCTGGTTCCACCTTGCTTGTTTATGTACCAGACTACCGACATGTTGTCGGATAGGATCGCAATAGTACCCCAGGGGAGAGCATGATGAAGTGCTTGCACCACCAGTAGCACCGCTCTCATTTCCAGGATATTGATATGTAAGTGCGTTTCATGAGCCTGCCACGTGCCTTGGACAGACCTGTCCAGATAATGACCCCCCCCACCCTATCTGGGAGGCGTCCGTGGTCACCGCGGCGATGGGAGGCTGAAGGGCAAAGTGTCGCCCCTGGTCCAGGTTGGACCGAAGCAGCCACCAACGTAGGTCCCGACGGCAAATTTCGGTAATCTGGACCAAATGGTTCAAGGGAAGTTCCTGAAAGGACCATTGAACCGACAGTAGCCATTGCAGCACCTGCATGTGCAGCCTGGCTAAGGGGACTAGAAGAATAGTAGAGGCCATCGTGCCCAATAACTGCAGAATCAGTCTGGCCTGAACTCGTGATCTGGGTAACAAGGTTTGAACCTGAGACTGCAGGACCTGAATCCTTTCTACCAGCAAGAATGCCCGCATTCTTCTTGTGTCTAACTCTGCGCCTATAAAGGTAATACGCTGAGACGGCTGCAGCACAGATTTTTCCCCAATTGAAAGTGATTCCTAGTGAATGACCCAAACTGACTGCGGTCATAAGCGCCCGAACTAATAGATGCTTGGAGGTGGCAGTAAGGAGCCAGTCGTCTAGATAGGGAAACACTTGGAATCCTAGACTTCTTAAGTGAGCTGTCACTACTGCCAGACACTTGGTGAACACACCCTGGGGGCTGTGGTGAGACCAAAGGGCAGTGCTCGGAACTGGAAATGACTGGTTCCCAGGCGGAAGCGTAAATGACTCCTGGACTCTTGACTTATCAGAATGTGATAGTAAGCGTCCTTGAGGTCTATGGAGCACATCCAGACATCCTTCTCCAATAAAGGGAGAATGGACTGAAGGGTGACCATTCGGAATTTGGATTTTTTTACAAAGCGATTCAATGATCTGAGGTCCAAAATGGGCCTTAAGTCCCCTGTCTTTTTTGGCACCAAAAATAGTCTTGAGTAAGTTCCTGATCCGATCTGGTTGGCAGGGACAGGCTGGATGACTCCTTTTCTTAGCAGCTTTGAAACCTCGACTGCTGCTTGAGCCCGCTGACTGGGTGGCACATCCGGGATTTTCCTGATAGGAAGTGGGGGGATCTTGATGAAAGGGATGAGATAGCCTCCGGTTATGGTTCGGAGCACCCACTGATCCTTGGTGATAGATTCCCAAAGCCTGTGGATGTTCCGCAAAACGACCCCCGACTGGCTCCGGAGATGCGCAGTCGGGCCATGTCTCAGGGACGGGGAGCGTAGGATGGACCACGAGAGGAATCGCGGTCTCCAGAGTTACGGGGGCCTCTGCCACCTCTGGGGTGGCGTCTTCCTGAATCCCCCCACTGCCTCTAGAGGGGGGATCACTCGGTGGAGTAGGGAAAGACCTTTGAGATTTCCTGAACCACATTTTCCCTCCTCTCTGGGCCTTGGGGCAAGGTCTAGAGGGAGCAGAAAAACGGGCCCCCACGGCGGTCAAGGTCTTGCCCACCTGCTCGCACCAAGTCAGTGTGTCCTTCACCTTGGGTCCAAACAGGGAGGACCCATCGAAGGGGGCGTCGGTGAAGGAAGACTTAAAAGCCTCCGCAAAGGGACACAAGTGTAACCAGGTGTGTCTAAGAGCCACGCCTGTTCCCGCTGCTCTACTCGCCCCTTCGGCCGCATACGAGATGAGCCTCATGGACAAGTTGACTATCGAAGATAGGGTAGTCATCTGGGCGCCAACAGTTTGGGCTAACGCCTCAGGAAGATTACCTGTAAGAGACTCCCCTAACTCTGAGGAGGTCCCTTTGGAGCCTGGTAAAATGACAAAGGTAATTCAGCGACCGCAGGGTAAAGGCCGCTGAAGAAAGGGTACGCTTCCCGTACCTATCCATGCTCCTGGAATCTTTATTAGGAGGGTGAATAGACGTTGAAGCCTCTGCCAAGTCTTGCTGAGTGGCAGATGCCACCACCATCGCATCTACTGCAACTCCTTTAGTCAAAAATTCCTTTTGAGGAGGGGCTGAGAGGAACTTGTTAGGCCTGGCGGGCACCGGCTCCACAGAGTCAGGGTGTTCCCACACCCTTCGAGAAACTAAATCTAGTAATTCATCGAAGGGTGGAGACACCCAGGAGGCGGAGGGCTGGGCCCCAAAAGCCTTGAGGAAGACTGACTCCTCAGCGGAAGGGGTTTTGGACTGCCAATCGCCTCTCTGTCTCAGGATCTCGAGGATATCTAAGAATGAGACGTCATCTGAGGACGATTTTGGGGACCCCTCCGCATCATCGAGGTCAGTATCTGATGTGATAGACTCATCCTGGGAGTCTATGTGCTTCCTCTTGCACAATGTTTTCCTTGGAGGTTCATCTGAAGCGGATTCAGAAGGACCTCCCGGGAGAAGGGAACCCCCCAAGGGGGTATCCTCAGGCCCTGGGGCCCCCACTGTCGTGGGAATGAAACACACCAGAAGCACCAGTTCCCAAGTCTAGGGAAGGTGAGGTAGAGACTTGCTGAGCCGGCAAGGACATGGCCAGCGCACTCCTCATGGCCTCAAAAGCAGGGCCTCCAGACTCTACGGAGGACACCGGCTGAGAGAACACGACAGTACCGGGAATCCCTGCGGCCGACGCTCCGAGGGGAAGACTAGGCACCGAAGCTACCAGTTCCAAAGTGTTCCCCTCGGCCCCGACCGAGGAAGTTCCGGT
The DNA here is from genome assembly GCF_019279795.1 of Protopterus annectens. NCBI lineage: Eukaryota > Metazoa > Chordata > Ceratodontiformes > Protopteridae > Protopterus > Protopterus annectens. Next base: position 1,479,148,148 of record NC_056743.1, on the reverse strand, counting down.
ACTGAACCCTGATGCCGAGGACAGGGTAGAAATGATAGTCGGAACAGAGAAGCTCCGAGGGAGTCTCTGTTCCGGCAGGACAACTCTGCTCCGCTCTACCGTCACCGACTCCAACGGCTCCGAGGAGGAATTGGATGCAAAGTGGGGACCGGCTCCGGAGCAGAGTGGGCTGGAGCAGAGACCATTTTTGCAAAAACTGGGGACTGGAAGGGGACTGGAAAAGCCTCTGGATAACCCTGTCCAAATCTGAGTCTGACAACCTGGAGGATTTAGAGGAAATAGATGGGGGCCGAGACGACTTCTCTCTCGGCTCCGATAGACCAGGGGACCGGCTCCGAAATGGCTCCAACACCATCGGCACCGGATCCGGAACCGTATGAATAAGCATCGGCGCCGAAGGGACTTGGGGCCGGGGAGGAGTCTGAGCTGCACACCTCCAACGGCTCCGAGACCAAAGGAGCCGAAGCAGGTGATTCGCCTCGATCCCCCAACCTGCGGCTCCGACACCAATGGAGCCGAGGAAAGAGGTATCGAGGCAGACCCTTCCACCCAAGGCTCCGAAGCCACTGGAGCCGAGGAAGAAGAGGTCGACCTATGCTTCTTGGAAGTCGGTTCCGACGGACTGGTCGGAGCCGACGACCTTTTCTTTTTAGAAGCTGGAGAGGAAGGAGAAGCCAAAGCTTCCTCAAAGGAGGGCTTAATAAGGCCCTTAAGGATCAATTTATTTTTACGTTCTTGAAGGACCCTAAAGGAAAAAGCATGACAAACACTACGTTTCCTGCAAATGTTTCGGTCCTAAACAATAAACACAAACAGCACGGCTATCAGTAATAGACATTTTGTAGTTGCACTTGGTGCACTTTTTAAAACCAGACTTCTGCTCTTTAGACATCCTAACACCAACTATTTTTCACCACAAAAAGTAACCTTAAAGTAGGGCATGAGCCCTTGACTCAAAAACGGGACTGGCCCGAGATGAACACAAAACGGGCAGAAGCCCTCTAACTAAAAACATGCTTAGCCCGATAAAGCAGAAAGTACAGTAGGGCGAAAACAAACCTAAAAATAGGCAAAAATCAACACATTGACTCACAAATAAGGGCAAGGGCCCTCTAACTTAAACGGGCCTTGCCCGGTAACTAGAGAAAATACCAATCACACTGAAAAAGGTTTACACACACACGTAAAGCTGTTAAACCAGCTGTTTGTTAAATTAGTGAAGAAAACCCTAGGTCAAAAGACCAAAAAGTAACAAAAACCACTTCGCTCCAGCCAAGTTCGAGACCACGTCTAGCTTGAAAAGCGGCAAACGAGATCTGGGGAAGCAGGCGTGGTGCATTCTGGGATAAGGGGTAGCCCAGCCAATTAGAGACTTCGTTCTACTATATAGTGGCAGAGTCGGAGCCGATCCATCGGCTCTGAACCCATCAGTTATGAATGTAGGCGGGATAGGATTACATCATGCATACTCCAGTATGTTTACTTTAATATGTAGTAAGAAATAACATTAAACTCCACATGCAACAGCATACTAACTGCAACCATTGCCCAAGTCAATGATTTTAGTAAATATACATACTTACAAAAACTATTAAGCTTTGTTTCTTTGCTATATGAAAACTGATGAGTTGTGTTGTAGTGTTTTGGGCAATTATGACGATCCAACAGGCAGTAAGAGAAAGGATGCTGGTAATATTAATGAGTATGTATGCCACAAAAAAGCTATTCGATGGAGAAGAGAGTGCTTTTTTTGCAGTGTTACAGAAAGCAGGTTTACTGCAGCAATGGCTCATACTGACCCATCTATAGCAGATGTCCGAACGTTTAGTTAAGCGAATAACTAAACTATCACTAATAATCGCACACACAAAACATTGAACAGCAGTTTCCACTCAGGGAAACAATGCCGTTGCCCAACGAAAAAAAAATAAACACAAATGAAGTGGGGGAGCTCCCCCCACAACTAAATATACCAACTCCAAGATTGCTCCACATTGAAGAAAGGGCAAACTCCATGCAATGGCCAAACTACTTGTTTCCCTGAGTGGAAAAGTACAGTTGTGTACACTTACCATAAATGTAGATATGCGAGTGTATTCACTGTTGCAGTCATCACACTTGGTGTTATCTGCCTGCAGGTAGCCCTCAGTTGGCCCCAATACCAGAGTCTTGGGATTTCTGCGTCGGATGCTGTCACTTCTTCCATGATGTCAGGGGTATAAAACATGCAGCAGATGCCATTACATCAGTTTTTCTTGCCCCAGATGTCAGCAGCCCCCAAAACAGGGAGCAATTACATGGTGTGGAACACCCCCGGTAAAAAGTAAATAACATTGTTACAAGATATTGCAAAAAAAAAAAAAAGTATAGAGAAGTCAGGGGCTGGAGGGAGGGTAACCAGGACTGCAACAGTAAATACACTCTGACATCTACATTTATGGTAAGTGTACACAACTGTACTATGTTCTTCGTGTTTCACTGCTGCAGTCATCACACTTGGGTTGATTCCCAAAGCTGAGGAAGGGTGGAGGCAGTCAAGAAGTATTAGGGCTGGCTAGCAGGCCTTTTAAGACTGCTGTGGCAAATCCAGCTCTGGATTTAGAAAAGATGGGCAAGTGGTAATGCTTATTGAAGGTGTGTACAGAACTCCAGGTTGCAGCTTCCAGGATGTCCGTGGAAGAGACTCCCCTGAGAAATGCTGTAGAGGTTGAGGTAGCCCTAGTGGGATGAGCTCTGATCCCCTGTGGGGTAGGTTTTCCATGGTGTTTGTAGCAGAAATGCATGCAGTGCTATCCATTTAGAAATTGTTTGCTTTGAAATGGCCTTGCCCTCTGCCCCAGTAGCAAAGCTGACTAGCAGCTGGTCAGATTTTCTGAAAGGTTTAGTCCTGTCCAGATAGAACCAAAGCTACCTGTGCAAGTCCAGGGAGTGCAGGATCCTTTCCCCTTTATTCTGAGGATTAGGGAAAAAGGTTGGCAAATTAATGGATTGGTTTAAAGCCACACTAGATACCACCTTGGGCATAAATGATGGGTTAGTCCTGAGGGAAATCCTGTCCGCATGGAAGATAATGAAGAGTTCCACGGACATAAGGGCCTGCAATTCAGACACTCTTCTTGCTGAAGTGATGGCTAGAAGTAAGGCTGTTTTCCAAGAGAGGAATTATAACTCTGCTATAGCTGCAGTTTCAAAGGGAGGAAGTGTGCGCTTCTCCAGTACAAGGTCCCAGGCTGGAGTGGGAGCTCTCCTTGGGGGTATTTGAGGTAAATTGGGCACGGCTCTGATCATTCCATGAGACTGGCTCCAACAGAAGTATCTTCTTCACTTTTCTGAATAGGATTTCCTAGTACTAGGCCTCCTTGCCTCAAGGATGGCATCCAGCACCTGTTTAATGACTGTTGCTGGTGATGTGTTCAGAGGATGAGCCAGGCTGCTAGGTTCAGGGTTTGTAGCTGAGGATGCAAAATCTGTCCCTCCTGCTGGGACAGCAGGGAAGGGGTCTAAGGCAGGTGCCACTACTGTCAGACAGTGCAAAAGTGGGTACCAGTGCTGGCGTGGCCAGTCTGGTGCAATCAGGATTGTCCTTGGTTTGTCCTGTCTGATCTTTAGTAGAGAGGAGGGGCAGAGGGGGAAAGGCATAGGATTGAGAGGTTTTCCCATGTAAAAGGACAGGGCATCCACTTTCCATGCTTGGCTGTGGGGAGTTCAGGTGCAATATTTTCTCAAGTGATAGTTCTGAAGGGAAGCAAAGAGGTCTACCTTTGGTGCCCCCCACCTGTGATCAGAAGCTTGAATGACTTGGGTTCCAGTTTCCACTCGTGTGGGTCCATTAGATTTCTGCTTAAGTCGTCTGCCAGTGAACTTAGTTTGCCTGGCAGGAAGTGAGCTTGCAATTGCACTTGACTGCTCAAGGCTGTGTTCCACACAGCCATGGCTAACCTGCAGAGTGGGTAGGAATGGGTCCCCCCCTGCTTGTTTACGTACCACATAACCGTGGTGCTGTCTATCAATAGTTGCCCTGGAAGAATACGGTATTTGAAGGCTATCAGTGCATTCTGTACAGCTAACATTTCATTCTGATTGATTGATATGCATGTGCATTTGTGTTGGGCTCCATTTGCCTAGAATGCATTTTCCTGCCATGTGAGCCCCCCATGCATAATCTCATGCGTCTGTTAGGGTCTGTGCAGTGGGGGGTTGAGTGAAAGGGAGTCCCTTGTTGTGGTAGCAGGCCTCTGCCCACCAAAGGAACTCTGTCCTTAGGCAAGCAATGATAGGAATCATTGTTTCCAAGTCCTGAGAATGTTGACACCAGAGGCTTTTTAAGTACCACTGAAGTTTCCTCATATGCAGTCTTGCATATAGAATTAGTAGAATGCAAGAGACCATGAACCCAAGGGCTTACAGTATTTTTCTTGCAGACAGCTGGGTTTGGGTGGCCAGTAGATTGAAGTAGTTTGTCACATAAATCTGTTTTTCTAGAGTGAGGAATGCAACCTGGGAAGTTGTGTTCAAGCTTGCTCCCAGGAATATAATCTTTTGGCTGGGTACCTGATGTGATTTCTTTTGGCTGATGGTAAACCCCACTGAAGTTAGAAGTCTCTTTACAAATGTCGGGCGCTGAAGTAGCAATTCCTGACTGTCCGCCTAAATCAAGCAATCATCCAAGTATGGGTAAATTTGAATTTTTCTCTGCCTGCAATATGCAATGGTTGGAGCTAGGCATTTTGTGAATACCCTGGGTGCAGTAGATAAGCCAAAGGGAAGTGCAGAGAACAGATAGTGCACAGAGCCTGCTCTGAAATGTAGATATTTCCTGTAAGATTCTCTTATGTGGATGTGCAGATAAGCTTCTTTTAAGTCTAGTGTGGCTAGTCAGGAGTCCTTGGCTAGCATAGGAAGCAGCTGTTGGAGAGTAAGCATTTTGAATCTTGGAGCCACCAGGAAGGTGTTGAGAATAAACAGGTCCAGGATAGGGTGCCAAGAGTTTTCTTTTCTGGGTACCAGAAACAGTCTAGAGTAAAAACCTTGTCCGCTTTGCTCTGCTGGGACAGGATGAATAGCCCGGATACTGAGAAGAGAAAGTACTTGCTTTTGGATCTCTGCCCACTGGTTTGGTGGGGGGGGGTCTGGCCATCTGCTTGGGGATGGCAGCGAGTGGAAGTAGAATCTGTATCCTTGGCATACAATGTTCAAGACCCATCTGTCCTGGGTAATGTACTCCCAATTTTTTGCGTGCAGGGCTAGTTTTCCTCCTAAGGGTGTAAGTACTTGGGCAAGGCTTGGAAGGATGAAAGACAAGTCATTGTGAACTTTTTCCATAGGATGGTGGCTTACTCCCAGTTTTTGAGGTGGGAGCACTCCATTGTTTAGATCTGTGTATACCCTGAGACTAGTCTTGGTGGTCTGCTGCCCCTTGGTTTGGACAGAAAAGGAATAGAAAAGACCAGTTTTTAGAAGGCCAATGCCTACTGAATCTAGGTGGCTGTACCTGTAGAAAATATTTAACAGTTTGCATAGGTTAAGCTTTTTCCCCCATCTTTTTGAGGACGACTTCTGCTTTAGTGCCAAACAGACATTCATGGCTTAATGGAGCATCTAGTAATTTTGCTAGGACATGGTCTGTCAAGATTTGTTCTTTAAGCCAAGTATGCCTTCTAATAACAGACCCAGTGACAGCAGCCCTGCAAGATGCTTCTAAGGCATCAAAACCACACTCAAAGTTTTCCAACTTGGTTAGCAGAATGCATTAACTCTTGTAAATCTTTATGTTCTGCACAATCAGGAATCAACATTATTTTCTGTTTAATTAGTTCCATAGGTTTATAGGTTCATACTAGGCTATCTGCCCGAGGGCATTTATAAGCCTAGCCCATAGTTTTGTGGCTTACGCCACCCCTTTAGTTTGGAGAAACTATGCCCATTATTTTGCTGTGCCTCTGTCGAGCAGTGACACTGAGGTAACCCCTGGGGTGTATCTGCGATATCCCATCCATTGGTCAAGATTCCTCTTGAACAAGGCCAGCGAGGTGCTCTGCCTCACATAAACCGGGATTTTGTTCCACAGCATAGGGAGTCTTTAGGTGATGAATCTATCCCTCCAGCACATCCTATTAATAACCGTGTTGAGGTTTAAGTCTCCCGCCCTTGTGGCTCTGAGGGATCTAGATTTTTTGAGATTAAGCATGTTCATCAAATCTGGGTTTGACATGGCCTTGTATGTCAGGCATAGGTCACCTCTGAGCAAGCGGTAAGCAACTGAATATAACTGGAGTTCTTTCAGTCGGGCAGCATGACAGATTTTTGAGACCCTTTATCCTTTTGGTGAGGAACTTTTGTGGCCTCTCCAGCTGCTGCAAGTGTCGGGTCAGATACATTCCGAATGGGGCATTGTACTCGATCATTGGTCTGATGAGTGATGTTGCTGATACTTAAACATGTGAAACTGGCAATTTAAAGCCCTGATGGCAAGAGTAGCAGAGGTATACAAAGGGGTAGGGTTTTTGGCTGTAGTAGCCTTAATGCCTTTAGGTCCCTGGGAAATGGTCTGTGGATCCGCAGTAGGATTCTTAAATATGAATTTGAGAGAGTCAAGTACTCTGTAGTACCAATCAGGTTTCCAAGGAGCTGTTGTATCAGGGGTAAGACTGGATTCCATGAAGACATCATCTACAATCTCCAGAAAGTAAAGTTGTGTACACTTACCATAAATGTAGATGTTCGAGTGTATTCACTGTTGCAGTCATTAAATTTGGGTAATCCTGCTGGCAGGTTACCCTCAGTCGGCCTGAATTCCTAAATCCTGGGTCCTGCATCGGCTGCTGTCGCCCCTTCCCTGACATCAACTCGTCAGGGGTATAAAAAGCAGCAGCAGATGCCATTTTCTTCAATTTTTCTTGCCCAAGATGTCAGGTGCCCCCTAAAAGGGTTGCTAAAATTTATATAGATATAGATATAGATATATATAAAATCACATGCACCAATATAAACTTTACCTTCTTCTACAAGCAAATGCACCACATAGGTTGTATAAATCAGAGAAGGAAAGATAGGTTCCAAGAGAAAAAAAGGGGGATGGCGGGTGGGTAAGCTGGACTGCAACAGTGAATACACTCTAACATCTACATTTATGGTAAGTGTACACAAAGTACAGTTGTGTACCTACCATAAATGTAGATGTTGGAGTGTATTCACTGTTGTAGTCATTACATTTGGGTTATCCTGCTGGCAGGCGACCCGCAGTCGGCCCGAGTTCCAAAGTCTTGGTCCGGCGTCGGTTGCAGTCACCTATTCCCTGATGTCAGTGCGCCAGAGGTATAAAAGTTGCAACCAATGCCATTTTCTTCAGTTTTTCTTGCCCCAGAAGTCAGGTGCCCCCAGATATGAAGGCTGAAAAGATAAAAATATGCCAAACCACCATGCATATATTACTATAAACATTTCCTTTATCTAAAAGCAAATACACCACATAGGTTGTATAGAGTTGAGAAGTACAGAATAGTCCCAGCAAATAGGGGGATGGTGGGTGGGTAACCAGGACTGCAACAGTGAATACACTTGAACATCTACATTTATGGTAGGTACACAACTGTACTATGTTCGTGTTTCACTGTTGCAGTCATTACACTTGGGTAGAATCCCAAAGCTGAGGTTGGGTGGCTGGGTCTAGATTGGATTTGGCAAGGCTAACAAGCCCAGCAGAACTGCAGTGGCAAAGCCTGCCCTGGATTTGGAGTAGAGAGGTAGGTGGTAGTGATTGGTAAAAGTGTGCACTTAGCTCCAGGTTGCAGCTTCTAATATGTCTTTGGTTGGTACCCCTCTGAGGAAAGCTGCTGAAGTGGCTGCTGCTCTGGTAGAATGAGGCCTAATGACCTTAGGCACAGATTTGCCATGTTGTGCATAACAGAAGCGGATGCAGTGTCCTATCCATTTGGGGACAGTCTGCTTTGTAATAGGTTTTCCTTGTGATCCTGGAGCATATACTACAAACAGTTTCTCAGTTTTTCTGAAAGATTTTGTTTTGTCCAAGTAAAATCGTAGCTGCCTGTGTATATCCAAAGCGTGCAGAAGTCTTTCCTCTTTATTCTGGGGATTTGGGTAGAAAGTACGCAAACAAATGGTTTGGTTTAAGGCCACATTGGCGACCACTTTTGGCATGAATGTTGGGTTCGTCCTTAGAGAAACCCTGTCCTGGTGAAAAATGAGGAAAGGTTCCACAGCCACAATGCCTGTAACTCTGAGACTCTTCTTGCTGAAGTTATTGCTAGGAGCAGAGCAGTTTTCCATGACAAGAATTTTAGATCAGCTGTGCTGGCTGGTTCAAACAGAGGCAGTGTTAGTTTTTCTAAAACGAAACTGAGGTCCCAAGTCGGTACTGGTGCTCTCCTAGGGGGTCTTATATTCTTTGCCCCTCTGAGGTGCTGTCGTAGTAGAAGATGTGAAAAAATAGGAGGATCTGTATTGCAATGAGCTGAAATGGCTGAGGCATGGATTTTAATAGATGAAAAAGATAGGCCTTTGTCCAACATCTCAGTCAGGTATTGCAAAATCTGAGGTATATTAGGGACCAGTGCCCTTGTGCCTGGTTCCAAGCACAGAATCTCTTCCATTTTTATGCTTAAGATTTCCTAGTGCTGGGTCTCCTGGCCTCCAAAATTACATCCATAACAGCTTTAGAGAGAGGTGCAGTCTGAGTGGCTACATTATCTGCCATGCTGCCAGGTTTAAGGTTCTGAGTTGACTGTGCAGAATCTGATTGTTTTGCTGTGTCAGAAGATGAGGGATTTGAGGTAGAGGCCAAGGTGGGCCTTGGGACAAAGTCTTTAGGATTGGGTACCAGTGCTGGCGTGGCCGGTCTGGTGCAATCAGGATAATTTTTGGCCTCTCTTGTCTGACTTTTAGAAGCACCTTGGTGAGAAGAGGCATCAGAGGGAAGGCATAGACTGTCGGGTTTTTCCAGCTGAAAGATAGAGCATCCACTTTCCATGCTTGAGAGTGATAAGTCCTTGTGCAAAATTTCTGTATTTGGCAATTGTGAGGGGATGCAAAAAGATCTATGTCTGGGCGTCCCCATTCCCTTGTTATCATGTTGAACACTTGTGGATTTAGCTTCCATTCGTGAGTACCCATGAGATTTCTGCTTAGTTCATCTGCCAGTGTATTTTTTGTTCCTGGCAGGAATTGTGCTTGCAGATGTACCTGGTAGGTCAGTGCTGTGTTCCACAAAGTCATGGCTTGTCTGCATAGGGGGTAGGAATGCATGCCCCCATGCTTGTTTATGTACCACATAACTGTGGTATTGTCCGTCTTTATTAGTAATTGTCCTGGATGTATTAGGTCCTTGAAGGCTGTCAGGGCATTCTGTACAGCTAGCATCTCTTTTTGATTGATGTGAAGATGCATTTGTTCCTTGGGCCACATGCCCTGAATACATTTTCCTGCCATACATGCTCCCCAGGCATAATCCAATGCATCCGTTGTTATTGTCTACCTGGCTGTAGGTAAGGTGAAAAGCTGTCCATTGTTGTGGTGGCAGGCCTGGGACCACCATCGAAACTCCTGTTGTAGGCAGAGAATCAAGGTTATGATTGTCTCTAGGATGTGACAATGCTGAGTCCAAACACTTTTTAGATACCATTGTAGTTTCCTCATATGCAGTTTGCCATATGGAATTAGTAGATTGCAAGATGCCATGAAACCCAGGTCCTGCAGAATTTTTCTTGCGGGGAGCTGGGTCTTTGTTGCCATCATTTGAAAGTAATGAGTCAGTTGCCTTTGTCTGGCGTGAGATAAGCCATCTGGGCAGTTGTATTTAAGCTTGCACCCAGGAATATTATCTCTTGGGAGGGCACTAGTTTTGATTTCTTTTTGTTTACTGTGTACCCTAGGCAAATTAGCAATCTTTTTACAAATGCAAGGTGATTTAGAAGAATGTCCTTGCTCTCTGCTTGAATAAGGCAGTCGTTCAAGTAGGGATATATTTGAATTCCTTTTTGTCTGCAAAATGCAATTACTGGTGCCAGGCATTCTGTGAAGACCCTAGGCGCAGTAAAATAAGCCAAAGGGCAGTGCAGAGAATTGGTAATGCATTGAGCCTGCTATAAATCTGAGGTATCTTTTGCACGACTGTCTGATTGGGACGTGCAGGTATGCCTCCTTGAGATCCAAAGTAACTAGCCAAGCCTCCTTGCCCAGCATGGGCAGAAGTTGTAGTGTTAAAATTTTGAATATTGGAACATCCAGGAAAGTATTTAAGATCGACAGGTCCAGTATTGGTCGCCAGGTTTGTCTTGTCTGGGTACTAAGAAAAGTCGTGAGTAAAATCCTTGGCCCTGTTCTTCTTGTGGAACTTTTTGAATAGCTCCCATATCCATAAGAGCAGCAATCTGTTTTTGTACCTCTGACCATTGGTTTTGTGGCAGGTTTGGCATACCTTTTGGTTTTGGAAGCGTGTGGAAGTGGAACCTGTACCCTTGAGAAACTATATTCAACACCCATTGGTCTTGGGTGATCATGTGCCAATTTTTTGAGAAAAGTGCGAGCTTTCCCCCTAGGGGTGCAGTCAACTGGTAAGAGCTTGGCATTTGCAGAGGGAAGTCATTGTGACCGTTTCCTATAAGGTTGTGATTTGTCTTCTCCTCCTTTGGGGGCTGAAGCACCCCATTGTTTAGGTCTGTAGGAGCCTTTGGGCTGAGATCTGCCACTTGGGCGTCTGTATCTGCCTCTTTGTGGCCTGTCTGACACTGGAAAGGACCAATTTTTTGAAGGCCAGTTTCTGCTAAGTCTAGGTGGTTGAACCTGTAAGAAATCTTTCACAGTTTGCATTGACTTTGCTTTATCCTCCATTTTCTTTAACACCTCTTCTGCCTTAACACCAAACAAAGTATCATGCTGTAGTGGAGCATCCAATAATTTTACTTTAACATGGTCAGGTAAACTTTGTTCTTTCAACCAAGCATGTCTTCGAATAACTGAGCCTGTAGCTGCGGCTCTACAAGAAGCCTCTAATGAATCAAAACCACATTGCAGAGTATGCTTTCCCACTTGTTCAACTGCATGCAATAAATCCTGCACTTCTTTAGTCAGGACTTTCTATATTTGTAACCATTTTCTGCTTTAACAATGACATGAGATACTGTTGATATTTAAGCATGTGAAACTGACAGTTTAAAGCTCTTACAGCTAATGTAGCAGAAGTGTAAACTTTTCCCCCCATCTGTCTAGAGCTCTAGAATCCCTGAGGGGATAGGATTTTTGGCAGTGGAAGCTTTAACCCCTTTAGGACCCTGAGAAATTGTTTCTGCGTCTGCAGCAGGGTTTTTGTAAAGAAATTTATGAGAGTCAGGGACCCTGTAGTACTTGTCTGGCTTTACCGGTGCAGGGGGTAAAGAATCTGGAGACGGACTGGATTCAGAAAAAACATAATCTACAATATCAAGCACAGGGGGGATAGCCAGGGGCCTGTGCTGAGGTAATAAAAGGAAATCTCTGAGCCTTTTCTTGGATTCTGAGTAATCCTGGCTCTCCCAATGGAAATACTCCCTCATGGTGTGCAGGGTTTCCCCAAAAGAGTAATCCTCAGGCGGTGAGGCTGAAGGAATGGACTCTTCAGCATCAGAGTCCTCACAGGGAGGGAGAGAATAGCCCTTGTCAGAAGAATCAGAGGAAATGGAAACTTGATCAGAGGAATCATAATCAGTGTCTTGCCTAGGCCTTTTGTCAGGAGCGGTATGGGAGCCCCTGATTAAAGTAATAAGGTCTTCGGCCATTTTAAGCATCTGTTTTCTTTGGCATGGATGACTGTTCTGGAGAATGCTGTACTTGTTTCCTTGCCTTTAATGGTGTTTTTGACTTTGCCTTTGCTGCTGTAGTAGCTTTAATTGTAAGCTGTGAAGGTCTGAAAACATCCTCAGAAGCCGGTGCCCGCTCAGCGCCTCCAGACCCATCTGAGGGTATAGTTTCCGTAGGCCCAATACCTTGAGTTTCCACAGGCCTCGGCGTCTCCACGTGGCTGTTGGTTACGGCCTGTGGCTCTGAGGTAGCGGGTGTCAGGGGCTGCAAAAGCGCCTTACTGAGAACCGGCGACTGGCCTAGAAGAGGCTTCGTCGTTGGTTTTGGACCTTGGATGCCTATCTTTTTCTTTGTCTTTGCGTTTTTTATACATTCCGGTCGTCGGTTGTTCTGACGGCATTATGTAATTAAATATTCGTCCAAAATAATGTAAAGCAAAATCAAACCGACGTTTAATAGTGCGTTTATCGAATCTAGCACAAAACCAACAACTAGTAACGTCGTGGTCAGGGCCTAGGCAAGGAATGCAGTAAGAGTGTAAGTCCTTATGAGGTATTTGCTTCCCACAAGAAATACAATTACTAACTTTTACTGACATTGGTCTGGAGCAAGAAAAAGTTTCCCCAACGGGGTACTTAGCTTTATTGAAGACTTTGATTCTGAAATTCAATTTTGAAAATCTCAGGAGTCGGCCAACCGGCACTTGCGAACTGCTTTTGCTTCGGGCACCGCGCGGGCAAGGAAGACTGAAGAAAATGGCGTTGGTTGCAACTTTTAAACCCCTGGCACACTGATGTCGGGGAAGAAGTGACAGCAACCGACGCCGGACCAAAACTTTGGAACTCGGACCGACTGCAGGTCACCTGCCAGCAGGATAACCCAAGTGTAATGACTGCAACAGCGAAACACTATGAACAACTGTACTATGTTCTTCGTGTTTCACTGATGCAGTCATTACATTTGGGTAGAGTCCCAAAGCTATGCTTGGGAGGCTGGAGCTAAACAGCATTAGGAGAGGCAATGAGGCCTTACAGAACTGCAGTGGCAAAGCCTGCCCTGGATTTAGAGTGGCAGATGATAGTGCTTTGTAAAGGTGTGCACTGAACTGCAAGTAGCAGCCTCTAAAATGTCCCTGGTAGGTACTCCCCTGAGAAAGGCTGCTGAAGTGGCTGCAGCTCTGGTTGAATGTGGCCTAATGCCCTTAGGCACTGGCTTACCATGGTGTACATAGCAGAAACGAATGGAGTGGCCTATCCACTTTGAAATGGTCTGCTTTGAGATGGTCTTTCCTTGTGATCCTGCAGAATATGTCACTAGTAATTCCTCTGTCTTTCTGAAAACTTTGGTTCTGTCCAAGTAGAATCTAAGCGGTCTGTGTACGTCCAAAGAATGCAGAATTCTCTCCCCATTGTTCTGTGGATAAAAAGTTGGTAGGTGAATAGTTTGGTTAAGAGCCACACTGGACACCACCTTAGGCATAAATGTTGGGTTTGTCCTCGGAAACCCTGTCTGGATAAAAATGATTAAAGGTTCCACAGCCATGAGTGCCTGTAGCTCTGAAACTCGTCTTGCAGAAGTTATTGCTAGGAGCAGAGCTGTTTTCCAAGACAAAAACTTTATATCAGCAGCATCAGCTGGCTCAAAAGGAGGCAGGTGTTAGTTTTTCCAAGATATAGTTGAGGTCCCATGCAGGCACTGGTGATATCCTTGGAGACCATAAAGTTTTGGCTCCTCTGAGGTACTGCTTTAATAAAGGGATGAGAAAAGATTGGTGGCTCTGCATTGTAATGAGCCGAAATGGCAGAGGCATGAATTTTAATAGATGAAAAAGATAGGCCTTTGTCCAGCATCTCAGTTAAGTATTGCAAAATCTGAGGAATATTTGGCACAGCTGTATCAGTGCCTTGTGCCTGGTTCCAAGCACAGAATCTTTTCCATTTTCCAGCATAAGATTTTCTGGTACTAGGCCTTCTGGTTTCCAAAATGACATCCATCACAGCTTTACTGAGAGGTGTGTTTTGTATGACTACATTATCCGCCATGCTGCCAGGTTTAAAGTCCTGAGTTGGCTGTGCAGGATCTGATTGTTTTACTGGGACAGTACATGAGGTATTTGAGGTAAGGTCCAAGCTAGGCATTGAGACAAGGTTCCTTAGTATTGGATACCAGTACTGGCGGGGCAAGTCTGGGGCAATCAGCATAATCTTTGGCTTCTCCTGTCTGACCTTTAGGAGTATCTTGGGGAGGAGAGGCAGAGGGGGAAAGGCATATACTGATAGGGCATCCACTTTCCATGCTTGTCTGTGATAAATCCTTGTGCAGAATCTTTTTAGTTGGTAGTTGTGAGGGGAAGCAAAATAGATCTATGTCTGGGCATCCCCATTTCCTTGTTATGCTGAAGACTTGTGGCTCCAGCTGCCACTCCTGGGGATCCATGAGGTTTCTGCTTAGTTAGTCTGCCAGAGTATTTTTCCTTCCTGGCAGGAATTGTGCCTGCAGATGTACTTGCTAATTCAATGCTGTGTCCCATAAAGTCATGGCTAGTCTGCAAAGGGGGTAAGAATGTGTGTCCCCCTGCTTGTTTATATACCACATGACCGTGGTGTTGTCTGTCTTTATCAGTAGTTGACCGTGGTGTTGTCTGTCTTTATCAGTAGTTGTCCTGGATGAAGTAGGTCCTTGAAGGCTGTCAGGGCACTTTGCACAGCTAGCACCTCTTTTTGATTGATATGTAGATGCATTTGGTTTGAGGTCCATGTGCCCTGAATGCATCTTCCTGCCATGTGGGCCCCCACAGGCATAATCTGATGCATCCGTTGTTAGTGTCTGCCTGGCTGGGGGTAGTGTGAATGGCTGTCACTTGTTTTGGTGACAAGCCTTTGCCCACCATCGGAACTACTGTTGCAGGCAGGGAATAAGAGTAATCATAGTTTCCAGGCTGTGACAATGTCGAGTCCAAACACTAAGTACCATTGAAGTTTCCACATATGCAGTCTTGCATATGGAATTAGTAGGATGCAGGATGCCATGAAACTCAAAGCCTTCAGAATTTTTCTTGCAGACAACTGGGCCTTTGTTGCCAACATTTTGAAATAGGTAATCAGTTGCCTTTGTTTGTCTGACATGAGATAAGCCATCTGGCCAGTTGTATTTAAGCTTGCACCCAGGAATATTATCTCTTGAAAGAGTACTAGTTTTGATTTCTTTACATTGACTGTGTTCCCTAGCCATGTTAGAAGTCTTTTCACAAACGCCAGACGCTGTAGAAGAATGTCCTTGTTCTCTGCTTGAATTAGACAGTCGTCCAAGTAAGGACATATTTGTGTTCCTCTGTCTGCAGAATGTAATTACTGGTGCCAGGCACTTTGTAAAGACCCTGGGCGTAGTAGATAAGCCAAACGGCAGTGCAGAGAATTGGTAATGCACTGAGCCAGCCTTGAATCGGAGGTATCTTCTGCATATTTGTCTGATTGGGACATGCAGGTATGCCTCTTTTAGGTCTAAAGTTACAAGCCAAGTGTTCTTGCCCAGCATGGGCAGTAGCTGCTGCAAAGTCAACATTTTGAATTTTGGTATATCCAGGAATGTATTCAGAATAGATAGGTCCAGTATTGGCCTCCAGGCCTTGTCCTTTCTGGGTACCAAGAACAGTCTTGAGTAAAATCCTCGTCTCCACTCTTGCTCTGGCACTAGTTGAATGGCCCTCATTGTCCATGAGGAATGAGACTTGTTTTTGTGCCTCTGCCCATTGATTTTTTTTGGCAGATCTGGCCAGCCGTTTGTCTTTGGCAGGGTATGGAAATGGAACTTGTAGCCTGTTTGTCTTTGGCAGGGTATGGAAATGGAACTTGTAGCCTTGTGACACGATATTTAGAACCCACTTGTCCTGGGTTATAATGTGCCAATTTTGAGAAATAAAAGTGCAAATATTTCCCCTAAGGGTGCTGCCAGGAAATAAGTGCTTAGTGCAGGCAGGGGAAAGTCATTGGGACTGTTTCCTGTAAGGTTGTGATTTGTCTTCGCCACTAGTGGAGGTAGAAGCACCCCATTGCCTTGACCTGTATGAACCTTGAGCCTGGGATCTCCCCTCTAGGGCATCTGGGTCTACCCCTTTGAGGTCTGTCTGTCACTGGAAAGGACCAATTCTTTGTTGGCCAGTGTCTACTAAACCTAGGTGGCTATACTTGTAAGAAATCTTTGACCATTTGCATAGATTTAGTCTTGTCCTCCATTTTAACACCTCTTCTGCCTTAACACCAAACAAAGAATCATGCTGTAAAGGTGCATCTAATAACTTAACTTAAACATTATCAGGCAGATTTTATTTTGCTCCTTTAACCAAGCAGGTCTTCTAATTACAGAACCAGTAACTGCGGCCCTACAGGAGGCCTCTAAAAGAATCAAAACCACATTGCAAAGTATGCTTTCCAACTTGTTCAGCTGCATGCAATATATCCTGCATTTCCTCGTTTTCTGCACACAGAATTTAACAACATTTTCTGTTTTAGCAATGCCATGACATGTTGCTGATATTTGAGCATATGAAATTGACAGTTTAAGGCCCTTATAGCCAAGGAGTAAATGACAATACATCTCTATTCCCTATTTATATACACACGCATTAACTCTTTACATAATTAGATGATCATTAAACAATTAAAAATCTATTACCATTTAAAAAGACATGTTCATATTACACTCTTCCAACAACAATCAACATTTAGTCCCTTTGGTGTTAGTGTCTGATATTTTAAAATAAAAATTAATTCCTTTCTTAAAAGTAAATTCTTTATTTTTTCCTCACTAGCTCCCTTACTATAAACCTCTTCTAATATAGATACCCTAAAATTAGTTACATCAGTTTTTTCATCTTGTTTTCATCTTGTTCGAGCTGAAGAGCTGGTGTTGTGACTTATATGTAAACGTTCTTTCCCCATCTATCCAGTGCCCTAGAATCCCCCATCTATCCAGTGCCCTAGAATCCCTATCAGAAGGGGTAGGGTTTTTGGCAGCGGAAGCCTTAACACCCTTGGGACCCTGAGAAATAGTTTCTGGGTCTGCAGCAGGGTTTTTAAAAAGGAATTTATGTGAGTCAGGAACCCTGTAAATATCAGTCAGGCTTAACAGGAGCTGGAGGCAAGGAGTCAGGGGTAAGGCTCGACTCCAAAAACACATCTACAAAGTCTGACACAGGGGGGATTGGTTAGTGGCTTGTTCTGAGGTAGTAACAGGAAATCCCTGTGCCTCTTTTTAGAGACTGAAATATCTTGGCTCTCCCAGTGGAAATGCTCCCTCATGGTATGTAATGTTTCCCCAAAAGAACAATCCTCAGGAGGGAGAAGCTGAAGGTATGGATTCTTCAGCATCAGAGTCCTCATAGGGTGGAAAAGAATATTCCTGATCAGCAGAGGAATCAGAAGAAATGGAAACCTGATCTGAAGATTCATAGTCAGTCTCTTGCCTAGGCCCTCTTATCAGGAGGGGGATGGGAACTCCTGATCAAGGTAATCAAGTCTTCAGCCATTTTGAGCATCTGTTTTTTGGGCATGGAGGCCTGTCCACGTTGCTCTTGAGGTTGCTTTGTTGCCTTTGAAGGTGCTTTAGTCTTTGCCTTTGAAGGTGCTTTAGTCTTCGCCTTTGAAGTCGGTTTAATGTATAGGTGTTCTGGTCACCCTCAGAAGCCGGTGCCTGCTCAGTGGCTCCGGACCCATCTGAAGGATTAGCGTCAGAGGCTTCAATACTTTGAGTTTCCAGCGGCATGGCCGACTCCATGTAGGAGTCGGTAGCAGCCTGCGACTCTAAAGTAGCGGTAGTCAAGGGCTGCAAAAGCACCTCAATGAGAACCAGTGAGCTGGCGACTGGCTTAGGAGAAGCTTAGTCTGTTATGGGCCTCTGCTGTCTTTTTCTTTGCGTTTTTTTGTGAACTCCGGTAGTCTGATGGCTTTCAGACGACATTTCTGGATAATTAAATCTGCGTCCAAAGTAGTTTAAAGCAAAATCATACCGACGCTTAATAGTGCGTTGGTTAAATCTAGCACAAAACAGACAACCCAGAAAATTATGATCAGGGCCTAGGAAAGGAATACAGTAAGAATGAAAGTCTTTATGAGGTATTTGCTTACCACAAGAAATACAATTAACTTTTTCTGAAATCGGGTCTGGAGCAAGAAAAAAGTTTCCCCAACGGGGTACTTAGCTTTATAGAAGACTTCAGATCTGAAATTCGAACTCGAAAATCTCAGGAGTCGGCCGACCGGCACTTGTGAAATGCTTTTGCTTCGGGCACCGCACGGCAAGAAAGACTGAAGAAAATGGTGCCAGCTGTTACTTTTATACCCTGACGACCTGACGTCAGGGAAGGGGCGACGACAGCCGACGCAGGACCCAAGACTTTGGAATTCAGGCCGACTGAGGGCAACCTGCCAGCAGGATTACCCCAAATATAATGACTGCAACAGTGAAACACGAAGAACATCATTGTGGTCTAGGCGTACAGAGGTGACGCAGTAAGAATGAAAACCTCTGAGGTATTTGCTTTCCACAGGCAAGACAATTGCTAATTTTTTCTGACATCGGTTAGAGCAAGAAAAAAGGATCCCCAACAGGGTACTTATCTTTTAAAGACTTCAGGTCTGAAACTCAAAAAATGAAAATTTCAGCAGGCGGCCGGCACTTGCGAACTGCTTCTGGCTCCACAAGAAAAGCTGATGTAATGGTGTCTGCTGCATGTTTTATACCCCTGATGACCTGATGTCATGGAAGAAGTGACAGCATCAGACGCAGAAATCCCAAGACTCTGGTATTCGGGCCGACTGAGGACTACCTGCAAGCAGATAACCCCAAGTGTGATGACTACAACAGTGAAACATGAAGAACATCTGCAGTTCGTGGTTTTGTGTGTACGATTATTAGTGATAGACGTTGTTATTCAATTAACTAAACATTTGATCACTTAATATAGACCCCGTACTGACACAGGAGGTTTACAATGATACAAAGCACAGGGTAAGGCGAATGCCATTCTATCAGATGAATTCTCACTGACAAGGTGGAAAACTGCCTCACTCATCCATTTTATTTGCCATATACCCTTAGCACCATCAGGAATGCAGACACAGCCAGCTTTAAATGAGGGTGAAGAACTTAAAATTTCCATTGTGGACAACTATAACCCTGCAGAAACCAAATAGGGATCTAAAAGCATTGCATTTCATTCTGGACAATTTAGGGGAATTCTAAGAGTATAAAATAAACAGAGATGAGATGGAGATTACCCTTACTATGGAAAACAGAAGACTTAGAGAAACATATTTGTCTGGGTCCTCTTGTTACAATGTTCAAGTGTACATGTTAAAAATGGTTAAGGATCAAAAAATATCAGTACTCAATGGGCATTTGGTATCACATTACTTTTATTCAGGTCAAGCTTTTTGAACACCTCCATCCATGAAGGACAATGTAACTTATTTGAGGAAAGATTTATCTGGACAGGTAAAACAAAGATAGACTTTGCCTAAAGAAAAAATGGGATTAGCAGCACCAGATATAGAAAAATATATCTTGGCTACAAGATTGCAATTTTACGCAAAATGTGAAAGTAGAACTTTTGAAGAGTGGCAAAAAGATATGCCGATAGAGAAGTGCAGACAAATGCAGACTACAAAATTGCTGGAAGCTTTGTAGAACAACACAAAGAAAAAATTATGCACTCACCATAACCAGACTGCCACATAGTCTTTTCATCTGGTTCAGCCTTTGGGTTATTGATTAGAGTTGAGCAACTTCAGTGCTTTTCAGAGGATGTGGATCCAGGGATCAGACTTCTCCCCTACCCATAATCACTCTCTTCCTCCAAAATACCCTCAGCACACTGCCAGGATTGAGTGAAGAGGTAAGCAACCCCCCCCCCACACACACACACACCAAATGCCACCAGAATGTGGCAGTTGGGACAATCCCTCGGGAACACTGGAAAGATTCGCCTCTGCCCTTATGGAGACGCCCACTTAGTGCCCCCCACCCACTTCAGGCAGACCTGCCTGCAGTCAGGGTTGATCCCTTTGAGACTTTCTGCCTCATCTTCTTACCACCATTGGTTCATGAAAAGGTTCTCAGAGGACTACAGAAGCATATTCCAGCAGCAGAAAGGGTCTTATCCTGCGCACTCCTGCTGAGTTTCCTTAACCTTTGGTATGAACAGTATGGAACCATGAAAGGGGTTAAGGACATCAAGATTTCCACAAAGTCACACAACTGCATCCTGGGATGCAAGCAGACAGCTATACCAATTCCTGCTGCTCTTGTCATACTATCAAACCGCATTAAAAAAGCAGACACAGACTAAGGTAGACAACTGGGACTCCACTGCTTTTTTTTTTTTGGATGTCCACTGGTAGGTTATCAGAGAGGGACTGAGTTCCTCAGTCTCAAGTCCCTTTAGAAACACGTCAGGTGGGTGAGGTAGTTCAACGCTGTGTGTGAAAGTCACTGACACGTACATCCATTTTCCAAGCCACTCCAATGCTCTTGATAATCCCTGTTAGGTGGATGAACAAACTCTCCTCAGAGTTCCTTCTTAGTGGTGGATGTTACACACACGGTATCTACCCTCGCTCGCTGTGCTCTATCCTTGGATTTTATCTGTCTTCTTAGGAACTGGCTCCGCCATATCAAGATCCTTCCAAACCTACTGCGCTACCTGGTCTAAGTGCATCAGCAAGTGGTACCACCCAACATAAACAGCCAGATGCAAAACACCGAGGAACACAGACTCCTCAGTTGAGGAGGCATCAGCGAACCAACCCCCCTCATTGTTTCATCAATCCCAAAATATCACCAAAAGTGATATCTAGAGGAGATCTTGCAGATCCAAGTCTGTCTTAAGTGACAGCTTCCGGGAAGGAATCTTAATGTCTCCTCTTACAAGTCTGTTCTCTAGGGCCCTGCCTAAAGGGGCTTCTGGAGATAGGTCAGACTGGGAACTCACATGGTAAGCAGCCTCAGGACTGAATGAAGCAGACTGTCTGGGATATGCAAAGTCGGATGCACTGTCAAAAAAGGGTTGGGATGGACCAGTGTGTGTGGAAAACATCTCCTGGCCTAGCAAGAATTCTTTCAAAAGCCTTAAAAGTACAGTTGTGCAAGATCTTACCATAAAGAATAGTGGTGTAAAATCTTACCATAACCATAGATGGCCTTCTCTTCCATGTTTCAGTATTCTTGGTGTCGGATTTCCCACCTCAGGTGACCCATATGTCAGCTCCTATACAAATGCATCAGCTTGGTCTGCCATAGTTGCATGGGGACCTCACACACAGGGCCATAAACCAGGGGCATTAAACGTGACATCTGCACGCACATACCTTAGAACTTGAAAGCAGAGCAGGACAGTTCTAAATAGCATAGCAAGTGATGTTAACCACAGTATCAAGGTGCCATTTGGTGGCTAAATTGGTCATAGGGTAGGATATAACCACCAGGAGACCTCAGGCAGGTCTATAGTGGGAGACAGAGGTTTGAACAGGGGGTTTGGTGGGTGGGAAGGAATACCACAACATGGAAGAGAAGGACATCTATGGTTATGGTAAGATTTTACACAACTATTCTATGTCCATCTAGTCCTATGTTGCAGTATTCTTGGTGTGGGAGAGTACCACAGCTTAGATGGAAGGTGGTAGAAGTAGCAGATTCCATGAAGCCCTGCAGAATTGCTGTGGAAAAACATGCACATGCTCTGGAAACATTGTTGAGCTTGTAGTGTTTGGTGAAGGTGTGAATGGTGGTCCATGTAGCTACTTCCAGGATTGAGTCAGTGTCCAGGCCTTTTATGAAGGCTTTGGAGGCTGCCACTGCCTTGGTAGAGTGAGCCTTTACTCCCTGATGAAGTTTTTGCCATGGTGCGAGTAACACAGGCTAATAGTCTTCCTTATTTTATTTATTTATTTTACATTTGTTGACCGGGCTAGTCTGGCTGGATACATGTCCATTTTCAGCAGAGGCCCAAGGAGAAAAGCTCCACTATATACTAGTAAGAACAAACAGGACAATAAAAGAAACAAAAGAAACAAAAATTATAAGAATTTAAACAACAAATTCAATCTAGTGTAGTTACATTTACAGTAGCACGTTAAGATAGGTAAACAAAACAAAGGAGAAATACAGAAGGGATCCATGATCCCATATTCTTTCATAACTATAAGAATCAAAAATATTTACAATATTAAGAATTATGATACACAATTAGTGCCTGGGCACTAGTTCTAGGAAACAGAAATTGCACAGCAGGGATGATTAATAGGTTTAAAAACAAGGTGAAGTAACATGTTGCAGTAATATATCTAATAAAAGGAGAAAGCGACTTTGTAGAGAAAAAAGAAAGTAAATTTGAGAGATAGGCGAGCTACAGAGGGTTAGTATTGAGAGGAGGAGGAGAAGTATAAAGAAAGTTAGATGGGAGGTCAGTCTGGATTCAAGCAAGGGCATAGCCAGTGGGATATGAGATAGTTTCTTAGTTGTTTCTTGAAAAGTTGTGATGAGCCCAAAGTAGTCAATTCTGTGGGGAGTTTATTCCAGTATGGGACAATAGTATTGGTGAACAAGGAGTCGCCTGCCTTATTGTGTGACTTGAGAGTGGCTACTAGCAGTTTGTTTGCAGAGCGAAGGGAAGAGAGATTCTTGTAGGGGGCCACAAGGTTATTGAGTATGGGTGTATTAGTAGGGTAATGGAGAATTTTATATGCGATGACTAAATTGACGTAATAGAATAAGATGTTGAAGTTCAAGCCAATCAAGCATTTGGAGATTAACACAATGATGTGTGCGAAATGGGGAACCTGTAGGCAAACCTAGCAATGCTGTGGTAGGCCGTGGCAAGTTTCTGAAGATTAGATTTAGAGAAGTTGATAAAAGTTGGGGAGGCGTATATTAATGTGGAGATGAGATGAGTTTGGGCTAGGGACACTTTAGCAGTTGTTGTTAGAAAGGGCTTAAGTCTGTAGAGGGCTCCTATCTTTTTATTAACAGTTTTGATAGTAAGGTCAATATGGGCGTCAAAGTTGAGTTGATTATCTATTATTACACCCTATTACACCTAGCACTTTAGTGGATAAATCAGGTGAGATGATAGTACCGTTGGTAGATGTAATAGAAAAGGAGAGAGGGGCTGACTTAAGGGTTGGAGAGAATAGGAGTAATTTGGTTTTGTTGGGATTAAGGAGGAGACTGATATGTTGGAACCAGTTTTCTGTTGCTGTGAAGACTTTTGGGGTGGAGGAATAAAGTTCAGCTGGAGATGCAGCAGAACAGATGAGAGTTGAATCATCTGCATACTGAATACATGTGGATGTTGGGCGAGAGGAGGACAGGTTATTTATAAATATAGAGAAGAGAAGGGGGCCTAAGATGGATCCTTGGGGGACCCCTATTAGGACTGGGAGCTGAGAAGATGGGTGGTTTTCCCAAAGGACTGCCTGTTTTCTTTCTGTCAGATAAGAGTCAAACCAGCCCTTATCCAACATGAGATGGCTTGTTTAGAGACTGCCTTGCCCAGGGCCCTGGGGTGGAAGTAAACAAAAAGCTGATTGGATTTTCTTATGAAACTGGTTTTGTCTAGGTAAAACCTTAGCTGTGTACATCCAGGGAGTGGAGTATCTTCTCACTTTCATATGGTGGGAAAGGGGAAGAAGGTCAGTAAATGAATAAATTGGTTTAAGGACTGATCGTTGACTACTTTAGGAATAAAGGGAGGGTTAAGTCCGTAGAGTTACCCTATCCTTGTGGAAAGGGGTGTACGGAGGGGGAGGCCATTAGAGCCTGCAACTCTGACACCCTCCTGGTTGAAGTTATAGCCACTAGCAGTACTGTCTTCCATGTGCACATATGCAGAGTAGCAGTACTAGCTAGTTTAAATGGGGACTGTGTGAGGTTTTCCAGGATGAAGTTCAGGTCCCAGGAAGGACAGATGGGTTTTCTTGGTGGTCTGATGTGCAAGACCCCTTTCAAGAATAGTTTGACAAAGCCTGGCTAGTAAAGGGGGATCTAGTGGCAGGCAGGCTGAAATAGCTGAAAGATGGACTTTCACTGAAGAGTATGAAAGTCCCATCTTAACTAAATGACACAGGCAAAAACTAGGGGTGGATCTGCGATGCATGGATCCCTACCCTTGCCCAGACACTATCTGGAAAATCTCTCCCATTTAGGCAAGTTCTCAGGACTGAAAGCACGTCCTCTGAGTAGTGGTGCCAAAGGGCAATAAAAGTTTATCACCTACAGAGTCAGGGCCAAAATCTGCAAGTGTGGGTGAATGAGGGTTTCCTTTTGCTGTGTCAGAAGGTCCACCTTGTGGGGTAACTTGTGGTGGTTGCCCTTGGCTAGATTGAGAAGTAGAGAGAACCAGTGCTGCCTTGGCCAAAAGGGAGTCGCCAGCAAGATTTTTAGTTCGGCTTTCCTGATTGTCAAGAGGACTGTTTGAATTAGTGGGAAAGGTGGAAGGCATACAGAAACAGCCCCCTTCCATGAAATGCTGAATGCGTCTATCCTCTATGCTACTGGATTGTGGTTCTTGGAGCAGAAGGTCTTAAGTTATCTGTTCTGGGGGGAGGCAAAAAGATCTACTTTTGGTGTGCCCCGCCAGAGGACAATGTCTAGAAAGATACTCCCGTCCAGCATCCATTCGTCATTTGGAAAGGATGTCCTGCTGAGGTAGTCTCATTTGATGTCCTGGAGGGGATGTAGGATGCCTGCAGGAAGTTGTGCTGTGAGGCTAGGTCCCAGATTACTATGGTTAGTCTGCAGAGGAGGTAGGCTTTTGTCCCTCCCTGCTTGAGGTACCACAACTGTGGTGTTCCGTTAGGCTCTGGAGAAAACCTGGTTGTAAAAGGGGAAGAAAGGCTTTCAATGCCAGTAGCAATGCTGTCATTTCCCTCACACTGATATGTTTCTTCTTTGTGGAAGGGTGCCACTTTGCTTGTACCCTGTAGTTTGACATTGTAGCTCCCCATCCTAGGTTTGGTGAATCTGTATGCATGAACTGGTTTGGGGTGGGTAACTGCAGTGGAAGGCCCGGGTTACATTGAATTTGCTGAATCCACCATTGTAGTTCTGACTTTAGACAGGGCAAGAGGGTAATTTCTTGGTCTAGGGGATGTTGGTGTTGTGACCAAACATGTTTTAGGTACCACTGTGGCTTTTGCATGTGCATTCTGGCTAGTGGTAGCATGGGAATGGTGGCTGCCATTAGACCCAAAATTAGTAGGAATTGCCTTGGAGTTATCTGTTGGGTCTGCAAAACGGTGGATCCTGCAACCCAGAATTGTTCCGGGGTCAAGGAGGATTTTGGGAAGTTGAGGGTGAACCCCAGTCTTTGAAGCAGGCAAATGAACTGTAAATGGTTTTGCAGGGTTTCCCCTGTATTCTGCTAAAATAAAGATGTCCAGGTAAGAGCAAATCTGAATGCCTTGTGTTCTGCAAAAGGTTATGACAGGTGCCAAGCATTTTATGAACAATCTTGGGAGCATTAAACAAACCACACGGCAATGCTGTAAATTGAGAGAGAGAAGGGGTCCAGAAAATGTAAACATTTTCTGTGAGAAGTTTGTATGTGGATGTGCAGACAAGCTTCTTTTAGGTCGCGAGTGGCCATGAAGGCCTGGGCTGGTATAAGACAGAGTAAGGTTTGTACAGACAACATTCTGAAGGTGAGAACCTTTAAGAATAGGTTTAGAAAGGAAAGGTCTAGAATTGGCCTCCATGGTCCATCTTTTTTGGGGACCAGAAACTGTCTTGAGTAGAAGCCTTTTACTTCCTGTCCTGTGGGGACAGGCTCTATAGTTCCCAGGTTTAGGAGGTCTTGTAAAATCTGAGGGAAGAGGCGACTTTGGTTTCTTGGGAGGAAGGGTATGCCCCTTAAAGGGGGCCTCTCTCTCCAAGAAAGGAAGCACCCTTTTTGAACTATAGCCAGAACCCATTTGCCTATAGTGATGGTTTTCCAAAAGGGGAGGCAGTGGGAGAGGCAGGCAGAGAGGGGAAGGTGGGCAAGCCAGTCATGCTTTGTTGGGTCCTCCTCGGTCTTGAAAAGGGGTGTTTAGTGGGGGGGCTGTGAGACAGCTGGCCTGGAAGTTTGTCTTCTGCCCCCCCCCTTCTGTGCCAGGAAGTGGGAGGTCCAGCAGAGGAGGGGTTTCTTCTGACAAAGGTAGTTTTTGCACGGTAATTTCTGTAACATTTAGAAATAGGAGACTCAAGAAGGTGCTTGATGTCTTGCAATTCCTTACTCTTTTCTTGTAGATTTTTAAAAAGGTCTGCTGACTGTTTACCAAACAATAAGTTGGGGTCTAGAGGGGCATCTAAGATTTTAGACTTGAACTCCGGTAAGTGTTGTAGGCGTAGCCATGAATATCACCGAAGGACAGAGGCAGATGCTGCACAGACCATGCAGAGGCCTCTGCAGCATCATAAAGTGCAGTGGGGTATACTTACCATAAATGTAGATGTTAGCGTGTATTCACTGCTGCAGTCATCACAGTTATCCTGTCAGGGGTAGCCCTCAGTCAGCCCGAATATCAGAGGCTTAGTATTTGTGTCGGTTGCTGTTGATCCAGGAGTGCCGTCAGGTCGTTAGTGGTATAAAATCAGGTAGCCAACGCAATTACATCAGTTTTTCTTGCCCTGTCAGGAGCCCCCCAAATAGGGAGCTAGGTTATGGTGGAAGACCACCACCAATAGAAAGTACATACCACAAAATCCCTGTAAGGAGAGAGGGAGACAAGGGGGATGAAGGGAGGGAAACTAGGACTGCAACAGTGAATACACTCAAACATCTACATTTATGGTAAGTGTACACAAAACTGTACTATGTTCTTAATGTTTCACTGTTGCAGTCATCACATTTGGGTTGATTCCCAAAGCTGAAGAAAAGGGTGCAGGCAGTCAAGAAGACTGTGGGCTGACTAGGATGCCCTGCAAGCCTGTGGTGGCAAAGCCTGCCTTGGATTTGGAGAAGATAGGCAGGTGGTAATGTTTGAAGGTATGAACGGATGTCCATCTTGCAAACTCCAGGATGTCCCTGGTGGGGACTCCTCCGAGAAAGGCTGCAGAGGTGAAGGTTGCTCTGGTGGAATGTGTCCTGACCCCCTTTAAGGATGGTTTCCCATGTTGTCTGTAGCAGAAATAGATACAGTGTGCTATCCATTTGGAGACTGCTTGCTTGGATATGGCCTTGCCCTCTGCTCCTGCTGCAAAGCTGACTAGCAATTGACCAGTTTTTCTGAAAGATTTAGTCCTGTCCAAACAGAATCTGAGCTGTCTGTACCCATCTAGCGAGTCCAGAATCCCCCCCCCCCTGTTTTGTGGGTTAGGGAAAAAGGTGGGCAAATGTATGGATTGAATGAGAGCCACACTAGACACCACTTTAGGCATGAAGAATGGGTTTGTCCTGAGTGAGACTCTGTCAGCATAGAAAATGATGAAGGGCTCTACAGCAATGAGTGCTTGTAGCTCTGATACTCTTCTAACTGAAGTGATGGCCAGAAGCAAGGATGTTTTCCAAGAGAGAAATTTTAACTCTGCTGAAGCTGCACGTTCAAAGGGGGGTAGGGTTAGCTTTTCCAACACAAAGTTAAAGGTCCCAAGCTGGAGCAGGAGCTCTTCTGGGTGGCCTTAAGTTGTTAGCCCGTCTTAGGAACTGTTTGATGAGAGGGTGTGAGAAGAGAGGAGGCTCTGTGCAGAGATGGCAGAGGGATGAATTTTAATAGAAAAGAATGTCTGCCAGGTAATCCAGGATGAGAGGTAGGGAGGACTCTGACATTCCGGTTCCTTTAGCCTGGATCCAGGTGCAAAACCAACTTGTTAACATAGGATTTCCTAGTGCTGGGGCATCTGGCCTCACATATAACATCTAGGACTTGTTTGCTTAGGCTGGCAGCTTGAGGGGTGGTCGGGAATAAGCCAGGCTGCCAGGTTGAGGGTCTGCAATTGGGGATGCATGAATTCTCCATTCCCCTGGGTCAGGAGTGTTGAGATCTGAGGTAGATGCCATGGTGTCAGGGGTGACAGGCTGCGCAGTAGTGGGTACCGGTGCTGACGTGGCCAGTCTGGAGCAATCAGGACTGCCCTCAGTTTTTCCTCCCTTATTTTCAGCAGTACCCTTGATACGAGTCGTAGAGGAGGAATGCACTGACCTAGAGGTTTACCCACTGGAAGAATAGAGCTTCCACTTTCCAGGCCTTGTCTGTGAGGTTCCCTGGTGCAGAATTTTCTGAGCTGATGATTTGGGAGGCAAATAGGTCGACCTTCGGGGTGTCCCATTTCTGGGTTGCAAGGGTGAAGGTTCTGTTGTCTACCTGCCATTCATGTGGGTCTAGCAGGTTTCTGCTTAACTTGGCAGCCAGAGAGTTTAGAGACCCTGGCAGGAATTGTGCTAGCAGGTGTAGTTGCATGGCTGAGGCAGTGTGCCAAAGGGTCATGGCGAGCCTGCAGAGAGGATAAGAGCGAGTCCCTCCCTGCTTGTTGATATACCACATCACTGAGGTGTTGCCTGTTTTGATCAGTAGAGGCCCCGGGGAGAGTAGGGGTCTCAAGGCTGTCAGGGTGTGCTGAACAGCTAACATCTCTTTTTGGTTGATGTGCAGATGTATTTGATATAGGCTCCAACGGCCGTGAATGCACCTGCCGTCCAGGTGTGCACCCCAGGCATAGTCTGATGAGTCTGTGGTGAGGGTCCAGGTGGCGTAGGGTTGTGAGAAAGTAAGTCACTTGTTGTGTTTGTAAGCTGCTGCCCACCAAAGAAAATCTTTCCTTAGAAAGGGTATCATTGGTATGAGAGTTTCCAGGTCTTGAGAGAGTTGACACCAAAGGCTTTTTAGGTACCACTGTAGTTTCCTTATATGCAGTCTGGCATATGGATAGAGTAGGATGCAGGAAGCCATGAATCCTAGAGCTTGCAGGATTTTTGTTGCGGTTAACTGGGTTCTGGTGGCTAGTTGAGAGAAGCAGCGTCAGGTAGGCTTGTTTTTCTGGAGTAAGGAATGCCATCTGGGATGCTGTGTCCAGGGCCTGCGGCCAGGAAAGCAATTTTTTTGCGTGGGGACTAGTTTTGATGTATTTTCATTGATAGTATACCCCAGGGAGGTCCAGTTGGTCCTTTACAAAAGTCAAGTGCTACAACAGCCTTTCCTGAGTCTGCTCGAATCAGGCAATTGTCCAAGTATGAGTAAATTTGATTATTTCTTTGTCTGCAAAAAGCAATGGCAGGAGCCAGGCATTGTGAAAACTCTGGGAGCAGTGGATAAGCCAAAGGGAAGCACAGAGAAAGTACAGTTTTGTACCTACCATAAATGTAGATGTTAGAGTGTATACCCTGCTGCAGTCATCTCACTTGGGTTATCCTGTCGTCAGGCGGACCCCGCAGTCGGCCTGAATTCCAAAGTCTTGGTCCGGCATCGGTTGCTGTCACTTCTTCCCTGACATCAGTGTGCCAGGGGTATACAAGAGGCATCCGACGCCATTTTCTTCAGTTTTTCTTGCCCCAGATGTCAGGTGCCCCCCCCCCCCCAAAAAAGGTGGTCAGTAGATAGCACCAATAATAAAAGCTTAGCATAAACAAAACATCCCTCCAGCTATAAGCAAATACACCACAAAGGTTTATCAGATTTTAAGGTATTGAAAGGTTTCAGTTAGGTCAGAGGGGATGGAGGGAGGGTAACTTGGACTGCAGCAGGGTTATACACTCGAAAATCTACATTTATGGTAGGTAACAAAACTGTACTATGTTCAACGTGTTACCCTGCTGCAGCCATCACACTTCTGTTGAATCCCAAAGCTAAGGATGGGAGGTGGAGTCAAACAGAGTTAGAGGAGGCTAGAAGGCCCTGCAAAACTGCAGTGGCGAAGCCAGCTCTAGACTTAGAGTAAAGTGGTAAGTGATCGTGTTTGGTGAAGGTGTGTACTGAACTCCAAGTTGCAGCTTCCAGAATATCCTTGGTTGGCACCCCCCTGAGGAAGGCTGTAGATGTAGCTGCTGCCCTGGTGGAGTGGGGCCTTATGCTAGCAGGAACTGGTTTTCCATGATGAGTGTAGCAAAAACGTATGCAATGTCCTATCCATTTGGAAATGGTCTGTTTTGAGATGGCCTTTCCTTGTGATGCTGTAGCATAGGATACAAAAAGCTGGTCAGATTTTCTGAAAACCTTAGTTTTATCCAAGTAGTAACGTAGTTGCCTGTGAATGTCCAAGGAGTGCAGGAGTCTTTCTCCTTTGTTCTGTGGATTTGGGAAGAAGGTGGGTAAATGGATGGCTTGATTTAGAGCCACACTGGATACCACCTTTGGCATAAAGGAGGGGTTAGTTCGTAGAGAAACTCTGTCTTGATGAAAAATGAGGAAAGGCTCTACTGCCATTAGTGCCTGTAGCTCTGAGACTCTTCTGGCTGAAGTAATTGCTAGCAGCAGGGCAGTCTTCCATGATATAAACTTTAAATCAGCTGAGAAAGCTGGCTCAAAAGGTGGCAGCGTAAGTTTTTCCTGAACAAAGTTGAGGTCCCAAGTTGGTGTTGGTGCTGTCCTGGGAGGCCTAATGTTTTTTGCCCCTCTGAGGTACTGCCTTAGAAGTGGATGTGAAAATAAGGGAGGATCCGTGTTGTAGTGAGCTGAAATAGCTGAGGCGTGAATTTTAATATATGAAAAAGAAAGTCCTTTGTGTAACATCTCAGTTAAATATTGTAGAATCTGAGGTATGTCCTGCTCAAGGGTATTTTGGCCTTTAGCTTGGTTCCAGGCGCAAAATCTTTTCCATTTGTCTGAGTAGGCTTTCCTGGTGCTGGGCCTCCTGGCCTCCAGAATGACATCCATAACAGCATGTGAAAGAGGAGCTGGCTGGTTGCTTAGGTGATTTGCCATGCAGCCAAATTTAAGGTTTTGAGCTGGCTGTGTAGAATCTGACTGTCTTGCTGTGTGAGCAGATGAGGAATTTGTGGTAAAATCCATGGTGGGCCGTGGGCCATATTCCTTAGTAGTGGGTACCAGTGCTGGCGTGGCCAGTCTGGGGCAATGAGTATCATTCGGGGTCTCTCCATCCTGACTTTCAGCAGCACCTTTGTGAGAAGGGGCAATGGAGGAAAGGCATATACTGTCAGCATTTTCCAACTGAATGAGAGTGCGTCCACTTTCCAAGCTTGATGGTGGAATGTCCTGGTGCAAAATTTTGATAGCTGATAGACCTGTTTGCCAACCCCCAAAACTATGTCTGGGTGCCCCCATTTTTGAGTTATCATTGCAAATACTTGTGGAGCCAGTTTCCACTCGTGGGGATCCATGATGTTCCTGCTTAGGTAGTCTGCCAATGTGTTCTTTTTTCCTGGCAGGAATTGAGCTTGTAATTGAACTTGGTAAGCCAGTGCTGTGTTCCACAAGGTCATTGCTTGCCTGCAAAGAGGGTAGGAGTGTGTACCCCCTTGCTTGTTTATGTACCACATTACTGTGGTGTTGTCTGTCCTTATTATAAGCGGTCCTGGATGTAAGAGGTCCTTAAAGGCTGTCAGAGCATTATGTACAGCTAGCATTTTTTTGATTGATGTGCAGATTTCTTTTATCTGCAGTCCATATGCCTTGAACGCACTGTCCTGCCAGGTGTGCCCCCGAGGCATAGTCCGATGCATCTGTTGACAGTTTGCCTGTTTGGGGTTAAGGTGAAAGGCTGACCCTTGTTGAAGTGACATGCCTGTGACCACCATAGAAACTCCTGTTGAAGGCAAGGAATGAGAGGTATTGTTTCCAAGTTGTGGCTGTGTTGAGTCCATACGCTTTTCAGGTACCATTGTAATTTCCTCATATGCAGTTTTGCAAATGGTATTAGTAGTATGCAAGATGCCATGAAGCCCAAGGCCTGCAGAATTTTTCTTGCAGGGAGTTGGGTCTTTGTTGCCATTATTTTGAAGTATTGAGTTAGTTGTAGTTTGTCTGCTGTCAGACAAGCCATCTGGGCAGTTGTATTCAAGCTGGCACCCAGGAATGTCATTTTGTAAGGGCACTAGTTTTGATTTCTTTTCGTTTACTGTGTACCCTAGGCAACTTAGAAGGTGTTTTACAAAAGCCAGATGTTGTAAGAGAATGTCTTTGCTTTCTGCTTGGATGAGGCAGTTGTCCAGGTATGGGTATATTTGAATTCCTCTGTCTGCAGTATGCAATTACTGGTGCCAGGCATTTTGTGAAGACCCTGGGCGCAGTAGATAAGCCAAAGGGCAGTGCAGAGAATTGGTAATGGGTTGAACCTGCAATGAAATGGAGGTATCTTCTGCAATTTTGTCTGATAGGGACATGCAGGTATGCCTCCTTGAGGTCCAACGTTACTAGCCAAGCTTTTTTGCCCAACATGGGAAGAAGCTGCTGTAGTGTTAGCATCTTGAATTTGGGTACTTGCAAGAAGGTGTTTAGAATCAAAAGATCCAGAATGGGTCTCCAAGCACTGTCCTTTCTGGGGACTAGAAAGAGCCTGGAGTAAAATCCTTGGCCTTGCTCCTGTGTAGGTAACAGATGAATGGCTCTCATGTCCATGAGAGCTGTAATTTGTTTTTGTGCCTCTGCCCATTGATTTTGTGGCAGGTTTGGCATTCCTTTTATCCTTGGCAAGGTGTGGAAATGGAATCTGTATCCTTGTGAGATAATGTCTAGGACCCATTTGTCCTTTGTGATGATGCGCCAGTTGTCTGCAAAAAGTGCTAATTTTCCTCCCAATGGAGCTGCCAAGAAAGCTTTGCTTGGCAGTTTGAGGTTTAAGTCATTGTGTTCGTCTTCTAGTAGTTTGGGACCTGTCTTCTCCTCCCTTCTGTGTTGCAGTTCCCCACTGGCGAGGTTTGTAAGAGATTTGTGCTTGACCTCTGCCCCTTGGGCGTCTGTGTTTACCCCTCTGTGGTCTGTCAGAAGCTGGAAAGGACAAATTTTTTGTTGGCCAATTTCTGCTGAAGCGTGGAGGTTTTACCTGCAAGAAATCTTTGACCGTCTGCATAGATTTTGCCTTATCCTCCATTTTCCTTAAAACCTCTTCTGCTTTAACTCCAAATAAGACATCCTGCTGTAAGGGCACATCTAGTAACTTTGCTTTAACATGATCAGACAGAGTTTGTTCATTTAACCAAACATGCCTACGTATAACAGACCCAATAACAGCTGCTCTACAGGAAGCTTCCAAGGAATCAAATCCACATTGTAAAGTATGTTTGCCCACCTGTTCAGCTGCATGCAACAAATCCTGCATTTCCTTGAATTCGGACTGTTGAGGGTGCGTGCTCATCTTTTGTTTTATTTGAGACATTAGGAATTGCTGGTATTTCAGCATATGAAATTGACAATTTAGTGCTCTCATAGCTAGAGTAGCTGAGGTGTAAACCTTCTTCCCCCACCTATCTAGTGCTCTGAAGTCCCTTTCAGAGGGTAAAGGATTTTTAGCCATAGAAGCCTTAGCACCTTTGGGACCCTGGGAGATTGTCTCTGGGTCAACAGGGCTTTTGTAAAGGAATTTGTGTGAGTCAGGCACACTCTAATATCTACCTGGTTTGGCTGGAGCAGGAGGCAGAGAATCTGGATTTAGACTAGATTCTAAGAAAACATCATCCACAATGTCTAAAACTGGAGGGATAGCAAGTGGTCTGTGCTGGGGGAGTAAAAGAAACTCTCGGAGCCCTTTCTTTGAGTCGGAGTAGTCCTGACCTTCCCAGTGGAAATGTTCCCTCATGGTATGCAAGGTTTCCCCCCAAAGGAATAGTCTTCAGGAGGAGAAGCTGAGGGAATGGAATTTTCAGCATCAGAATCTTCATAAAGGGGAAAGTAGTAATCCTGTTCCTCAGAGGAGCCTGAGGAAATAGACACTTGATCAGAGGAGGCATAATCCTCCTCTTGTCTAGGCCTTTTGTCAGGGGGGGGGGGGGGGTTTGGGAAACCTGATTAAAGAAATCAAATCTTCAGCCATTTTAAGCATCTGTTTCTTGGGCATGGGGCCTTGAACTGGAGACTGTTGTGCAGTCTTTTTTGGTTTTAGAGGAGTCTTAAGCTTAGCATAAGATTTTATGGTGAAAGTAGTCGGTCTGAAGACACCTGTAACCAAAGGAGTTTCCGCAGCACCGGCTTCTCCTTCTGCAATGTTGTCGGTAGGGCCTAAAGAAAATGGCTGGTCGGCCTATTACTCTCTGCTTCAGAATCTGAAGCAGTCTGGGGTTGCAATTCTGCGGTCGCCAGGAGCTGCGTAGGTGCCTCACAAAACCGGAGAACCGGCGACCAGCCCAGCCAAGGTCTCGGAGTCTGGTTTGGATCTAGGCTGCCTGTCTTTATCTTTGCGTTTTTTTATGCACGCCGGTAGTCGGTTGCTCCGACGGCATAGTGTAATTAAATTTCCTACCAAAGTAGTGTCGTGCAAAATCAAAGCGTCGCTTTATAGTTCGCTTATTGAACCTAGCACAAAACCGACAACCAGTGACGTCGTGGTCTGGGCCTAGGCAAGGTATACAATAAGAATGAAAGTCCTTATGAGATATTTGCTTCCCACAACAAATGCAATTACTTTTTCTGACATCGGACTGAGGCAAGAAAAACTGAAGAAAATGGCATTGGATGCCTCTTATATACCCCTAGCGCACTGACGTCAGGGAAGAAGCGACATCAACTGATGCCGGACCAAGACTTTGGATTTCAGACAGACTGCGGGACCGCCTGACAACAGGATAACCCAA
Organism: Protopterus annectens; assembly: GCF_019279795.1. Taxonomy (NCBI): domain Eukaryota; kingdom Metazoa; phylum Chordata; order Ceratodontiformes; family Protopteridae; genus Protopterus; species Protopterus annectens. The sequence goes on along the minus strand of NC_056743.1, from coordinate 1,479,113,650 downwards.
GTGTGATGACTGCAGCAGGGTAACACGATGAACATCTGAAAGTGCACAGATCCTGCCCTGAAATGTAGTTATTTACTGCACGATTCCCTGACTGGGATGTGCAGGTAGGCCTCTTTTAGGTGTAGGGTGGCTAACCAAGCATCCTTGGAAATAACTGGTAGAAGCTGCTGGAGAGTGAGCATTCTGAACTTTGGTATCACCAGAAAGGTGTTTAGGATAAATAGAGAAAGTACAGTTGTGTACACTTACCATAAATGTAGATGTTCAAGTGTATTCATTGTTGCAGTCATCACATTAGGGTTATCTGCTTGCAGTAGCCCTCAGTCAGCCTGATTAACAAAGTCTTGGGTCCTGCGTTGGTTGCTGTCCCTTCTTCCATGACGTCAGGTCATCAGGGGTATAAAACATGCAGCCGACACCATTACATCAGTTTTTCTTGCCCCAGACGTCAGGTGCCCCCTAATGGGAATCAATCAAATCTATAAATACAAGGATATACCTCCAACAAAAAAGCAAATACACCAAAAAGCTTTCAGAGCATAGTAAGTGAGAGTAGAGGTATAGCCAAAAGAAGAAAGGGGGCTGGAGGGAGGGTAACCAAGACTGCAACAGTGAATACACTATCATCATCTACATTTATGTAAGTGTATACAACTGTACTACGTTCTTTGTAAACTGTTGCAGTCATTACATTTGGGTAGATTCCCAAAGCTAAGGTTGGGAGGAGGAATTTAAATAGAATGAGGACCAGCTATAAAGGTCCTGCAAGACTGCAGTGGCAACCAGCTCTGGATTTAGAGAAAATTGGCAAATGATAATGCTTGGTGAAAGTATGTACAGAACTCCAGGTAGCAGCTTCTAGGATGTCCCTAGTAGGGACACCCCTGAGAAAGGCTGTAGAGGTAGATGCAGCCCTGGTTGAATGGGGTCCGATGCCCTGTGGGATAGGTTTTTCCATGGTGTTTATAGCAGAAATAAATGCAGTGGCCTATCCATTTTGAAATGATTTGTTTTGAAATAGCTTTCTCCTCTGTCCCTGCACCAAATGCCACCAGCAGTTGTTCAGACTTCCTTTGAGGTTTCATCCTGTCCAAGTAGACTCTAAGCTGTCTGTGCACATCTAAAGAGTGTAATATTCATTCTCCTTTGTTCTGTGGATTAGGAAAGAAGGTAGGCAAATGAATGGACCAATTAAGAGCCACATTGGATACCACCTTGGGCATGAAGGAGGGGATTGGTTCTGAGGGACCCCCTGTCCACATGAAAGATGATGAAAGGTTCCACTGCCATAAGGGCCTGTAATTCAGATACCCTTCTTGCAGAAGTGATTGCTAAAAGGAAAGCTGTTTTCCAGTAAAGGAATTTTAAAACTACAGTAGCAGGTGGCCCGAAAGGAGGAAGAGTGAGTTTCTTGAAGGCCAAGTTAAGATCCCAGGCTGGAGTTGGAGCTCTCCTGGGTGGCCTTAAATATTTGGTCCCTCTGAGGAACTGCATGAGCAGTGGCGTGAGAGAAGAGGGGAGGCTTTGTGCTATAATGAGCTGAAATGGCTGAGGCATGAATTTTGATGGAGGAAAAAGACAAGCCCTTATGAAGCATCTCAGTCGAGTATTGTAGAATCTGAGGTAAATTGGGCACTGCTGCATTCATTCCTTGAGACCGTTTCCAGGCACAGAATCTTTTCCATTTTGCAGCATAAGATTTTCTAGTAGTAGGCCTCCTTGCCTCTAAAATGATATCCATCACTGATTTACTGAGGGATGATAAAGGAGAGATTAGGTAATTAGCCAGGCTGCTAGGTTCAGGGTTTGCAGCTGAGGGTGCAGAATCTGGTTCTCCTGCTGAGACAACAGGGAAGGACAGTCTGATGCAGGTGCCATGGAGCCAAGCGTGACACTGCGCAAGAGTGGGCACCAGTGTTGGAGAGGATAGTCTGGTGCAATTAAAATTGTGCTTGGCCTGTCCCGTTTGATCTTTAGTAGTACCTTGGAGAGCAGAGGTAGAGGAGGAAAGGCATAAACTGGATGCTCTATCATTCACAGCTGGTAAAACCTCTTTCCAAGTTAGTTTGTGGGGAATCCTTGTGCAAAATTTGTCCAGTTGATGGTTCTGGGGGGAGGCAAACAGGTCTATATCTGGCTCCCCTATTTGCTTTTCAAAATGTTGAAAATCCTTGGTTCCAGTTTCCACTCGTGTGGGTCCATGAGGTTTCTGCTTAGTCAGTCTGCCAGTGTATTTTGTTTTCTTGGCAGGAACTGAGCTTGTAGATTCACTTAGTAGCTCAAGGCTGTGTTCCACAATGCCATGGCTAGTCTGCAGAGTGGGTAAGAAGGTGTACCCCCTGCATGTTTATGTACCACATGACAGTGGTGTTGCCCGTCTTTACCATTAATTGTCCTGGAAGAATGTGGTCCTTGAAGGCTGTCAGAGCATTCTGTACAGCTAACATTTCCTTTTGATTTATGTGCAGGTGCATTTGACTTGGGTTACATTTGCCCTGAATGCACTTCCCTGCCAGGTGAGCCCCCCATGCATAGTCTGATGAGTCTGTTGTTAAGATTTGGGTGGCAGGGGTAATGTGAATAGTAGTCCCTTGTTTTGGTGGCAGGCCTCTGCCCACCAAAGGAACTCTAGGCGTAGGCAAGGTATGATAGGAATCCTTGCTTCTAGATCCTGTGAATGTCGTCACCATAGGCTTTTGAGATACTATTGTAGTTTCCTCATATGCAGCCTTGCATATGGAAATAGAAGAATGCAGGAGGCCATGAACCCCAAAGCTTGCAGTATTTGCCTTGCAGATAGCTGGGTTTTTGTGGCCACTTGTTTGAAGTAAGTTGTCAAATGAATCAGTTTTCTCTGGCATGAGGAAAGCCATCTGGGAAGTTGTATTCAAGCTTACTCCCAGGAATATAACTTGTTGACAGGGTACCAGGTGGGATTTCTTTTCATTTATGGTGAACCTCAGATAAGTCAGTACCCTTTAAACAAAGACCAGATGATTCAAAAGAATGTCCTTGCTTTCTGCCTGAATTGGACAATCATCCAGGTATGGGTATATCCGAATATTGGAGCTAGGCACTTTGGGAATACCCATGGCGCAGTAGATAAGCCAAAGGACGGTGCAGAGAACTGATAGTGCAAGTAGCCTGCTTTGAAGCATAGATATCTTCTGAAAACCTCCCTGACAGGGATGTGCAGGTATGCTTCTTTTAAGTCTAGTGTCACCAACCATGCATCCTTGCCTAGCATAGAAAGCAGCTGGTGAAGAGTCAGCATTTTGAATTTTGGAATCACCAGAAAGGTGTTTAGAATAGAAAGGTCCAGGATAGGACGCCATGTATTGCCTTTTCTGGGTACCAGAAAAAGTCTCCAATAGAAACCTTGTCCCTTTTCCTCTTCTGGGACCAACTGAATAGCCCCCATGTTGAAGGGAGAGTATACTTGATTTTGGGCCTCTGCCCACTGATTTGGGGGTAGATCTGGCCACCCTTTTGGTGTTGGTAACGTGTGGAAATGAAATCTGTATCCTTGGGACACTATTTAAAACCCATTTGTCCTGGATAATGAGTTCCCAGTTTTTGGCCTGCAGACCAATTTTTCTGCCTAAAGGAGCATTCAGTTGGGAAGTGCTTGGTAGTTTTAAAAGCAAGTCATTGAGCCAGTTTTCCATAGCGGGGAGTCGTACTACTCCCAGGCTTGGGTGCAGAAACCCCCCACAGCCTAGTCTTGTGTGTCCCTTGGGACTGAAACCTGGGGGTTTTGCAGTGTCTAGGTTTGGTTTGAGAAGACCTGGAAGGGGCTGGAAAGGACCAATTTTTAGAAGGCCAGTGCCTACTAAATCGAGGAGGCTGAACTTGTAAGAAATTTAACATTTTGCATAGATTTAGCTTTATCTTCCATCCTTTTAAGAACTTCCTCAGCCTTGTTGCCAAATAGGCAGTCCTGATTTAAGGGAGCATCCAACAATTTAGCTTTAACATGATCAAGCAAAGATTGCTCCTTAAGCCAAGCATGCCTTCTGAGCACAGACCCAGTAACAGCAGCCCTGCAAGAGGCCTCTAATGAATCAAATCCACATTGCAAAGTATGTTTTCCAACCTGCTCAGCAGGATGCAGTGAATCCTGTAATTCTTTATTTTCAGCAGTCAGGAAGCAACATTTTCTGTTTAAGCAATCCAATAACATGTTGTTGATATTTTAACATATGAAAGTGGCAGGTTAAAGCCCTAATGGCCAAGGTTGCAGAAGTGTAAACTTTCTTACCCTATCTATCCAGCGCCCTGGAGTCTCTATAGGATTTTTAGCCGTAGAAGCCTTAATGCCCTTGGGTCCCTGTGAAATAGTCTCTGGATCTGCAATAGGATTCTTAAAAATGAACTTATGAGAATCAGGAACCCTGTAATATCAGTCGGGTTTTCTGGGAGCAGGAGGCAAAGAATCAGGAGCCAAACTAGATTCTGAAAAGGCACAGTCAACAAAGTCTAGTACAGGAGGTATAGCTAAAGGCCTATGCTGAGGCAGGAGTAAGAAATCCCAAAGCCTCTTTTTTGAATAAGAAAACTCCTGGCTTTCCCAGTGGAAATGCTCCTAAGGTCTCACCAAAAGAAAAATCCTCTGGAGGGGAAGCAGAGGGAATAGAGTCCTCTGCCTCAGAATCCTCATAAGTAGATAAGGGCAAATCCAGATAAGAAAAATCAGAATCCTGTTCTGAAGATTCATAAGCAACTTCAGTCCTAGGTCTTTTAGAAGGGGGAGTTTGGCTTCTCCTGATTAGAGTTACAAGATCTTCAGCCATTCTTATAGTTTGTTTTTTAGGCATAGAGGCCTGAGCATGCAGCCTGGGCATGTTTCTTAGGCATGGTTCGAGTTTTTGGCCTAAATGAAGGAGGTGTCGGTTTAATATGCAAGTCCGTAGGCCTGAATTCACCCTCAGAAGCTGGTGCCTGCACAGCGGCTCCGGACCCATCCAAGGTAGAGACATCCGCAGGTTCCACAGTTGAAGCATCTCAATGCATACTGGACTCCGAATGGGTCTCAGTAGAGGCCTGCGAGTCAGACGTAGCGGGTATGAGGGGCTGCGAAAGCACCTCACTGAGTACAGCCGACTGGCTTAGGAGAAGCATAGTCGGCAGCTTTGGACCTCGGCGGCCTGTCTATGTCTTTCTTTGCATTTTTTCGGAATCCCGATAGTCGGATGGCTAACAGACAACATTTCTGGATAATTAAACCGAGAACCGAAATATTTAGAGGCAAAAATATACAGACTGATAGTGCGCTGATTAAATAAAGCACAAAACAAACAGCAAGGTACGTTGTGGTCAGGGCCTAGGCAAGGAATACAGTACGAATTAAAAGCTTTGTGAGGTATTTGTTTCCACAAGTAATGCAATTATTAACTTTTACTGACCTCGGTAAGGAGCAAGAAAAAGTTTCCCCAACAGGGTACTTCGCTTTAGTTGAAGACTTCGGTTCTGAAACACGAAAACAAAAATTTCAGGAGTGAGATGACCAGCATTAGCGAACTGCTTCTGCTTCGGGCACTGCACAGCAAGAAAGACTTTATGTAATGGCGTCGGCTGCAGGTTTTATGCCCCTGACGACCTGACGTCATGGAAGAAGGGACAGCAACCGACGCAGGACCCAAGATTTTGTTAAGCAGGTCGACTGAGGGCGACTGCAAGCAGATAACCAAAATCTAATGACTGCAACAGTGAAACGCAAAGAACATTGGGGTGCCATCCTTTCTGGGTACCAGGTGCCATCTTTTCTGGGTACCAGGAAGAGTCTGGAGTAGAAACATTGGCCTAAATGTTCTGCAGGAACATGCTGCATTGTCCTCATGGAGAGCAGGGAAAGGACTTGCTTTTTGGCCTCTGCCCACTGGTTTGAAGGAAGATCTGGAAACCCTTTTGGGGTGGCAGTGTGTGGAAATAAAATTTGCATCCCTAGGACACTATGTTGAGGACCCATCAGTCGTTGATAATAGTGACCCAGTTGCTTGCTTGAAAGGAAAGTTTTCCTCCTAGGGGCACAAGCAGGTGGGCAGAGGTAAGGGGTGGAGGTGCAAAGTCATTGTGAGTTCTTATCATAAGGGGGTGGCTTTAAACTCCCTGTTTTTGAAGAGGAGGAAGTCCACTGCTTAGATCTCTGCATTCCCTGGGGCTGCTGTCTGAAGGGGGGGGGGCTGCTTCCCCTGGGTCTGGGCTGAGCTGGCCTGGATGGGGCAGGAAAGGACCAGTGCTTGGAGGGGCAATGCCTAATGAACCTCAGAGGCTGGACCTGTAAGAAGTCTTTAACTGCCTGCATAGATTTAGCTTTTTCTTCCATCTTTTTAAGACCTCTTCTGTCTTGGTGCCAAATAAGTTGTCTTTGTTCAATGCTGCGTCCAATAATTTGGATTTGACATGGTCTGGCAAGGTCTGTTCCTTCCTGTTAAGCCAAGCATGCCTTCTAAGGACAGAAAGTACAGTTGTGTACCTACCATAAATGTAAATGTTAGAGTGCATTCAATGTTGCAGTCATTACACTTGGGTTATTCTGCTAGCAGGCTACCCGCAGTCGGCGTGAATTCCGAAGTCCTGGTCCGGCGTCTGTTGCTGTCGCCTCTTCCCTGACATCAGTGCGCCAGGGGTATAAGAGATGCAGCCGCCATTTTCTTCAGTTTTTCTTGCCCCAGATGTCAGGTGCCCCCAAAAGGGTAGGCTAAAAAATTCTGATCATAAAAAAGCATGCACAAACTTCATCTACAAGCAAATACACCACATAAGTTGTATAGAATAGAGAAGTACAGATAAGTCCTAGCAATGAAAGGGGGATGGTGGGAGGGTAACCTGGACTGAAACAGTGAATACACTCTAACATCTACATTTATGGTAGGTACACAACTGTACTATGTTCATCGCGTTTCACTGTTGCAGTCATTACACTTGGGTTGAATCCCAAAGCTGAGGTTGGGTGGCTGGTCCTATAGACTTAGGAGTGGCTAGGAGGCCCTGCAGAACTGCAGTGACCAAGCCTGCTCTGGATTTAGAGTAAAGAGGTAAGTGGTAGCGCTTTGCGAAAGTGTGCACTTAAGTCCAGGTTGCAGCCTCCAAAATGTCCTTGGTTGATACTCCTCACAGGAAGGCTGCTGAAGTGGCTGCTGCTCTGGTGGAATATGGCCTAATGCCCTTAGGCACTGATTTGCCATGTTGTGAATAGCAGAAACGAATGCAGTGGCCTATCCATTTTGAAATAGGATGCTTTGAAATACCTTTCCCTTGCGATCCTGCAGTATATGCCACTAAGAGTTGCTCAGTCTTTCTGAAAGCTTTAGTCTTATCCAAGTAAAAGCGTAGCTGTCTGTGTATGTCCAAAGAATGCAGAAGTCTCTTCCCCCTTCTGTGGATTTGGTTAAAATGTAGGCAAATTTATGGTTTGGTTAAGGGCCACAATGGACACTACCTTAGGCATAAATGTTGGGTTTGTCCTTAAAGAAACCCTGTCCTGATGGAAAATAAAAGGTTCCACAGCCATTAGTGACTGTAATTCTGAGACTCTTCTTGCTGAAGTTATTGCTAGGAGAAGAGCGGTTTTCCATAAGTATTTTATCTCAGCTGTATTGGCTGGCTCAAAAGGAGGCAGTGTGAGTTTTTCCAAGACAAAATTGAGGTCCCATGCAGGTATTGGAGCTCTCCTTGGAGGTTTTATGTTTTTGGCCCCTCTGAGATACTGCCTTAGCAGTGGATGAGAGAAAATAGGCGGGTCCGTATTGTAATGAGCTGAAATGGCAGAGGCATGGATCTTAACTGATGAGAAGGATAGGCCTTTGTCCAGCATCTCTGTTAGGTATTGTAAACTCTGAGGAATATTTGGGGCAAGCGTGTCAATTCCTTGTGCCTGGTTCCAAGCACAGACTTTCTTCCATTTTTCTGCATAAGACTTTCTGGTGCTAGGCCTCCTGGCCTCCAAAATAACATCCATAAATGCTTTAGAGAGAGGTGAGTTCTGAATGGTTACATTATCCACCATGCAGCCAGACTTAGGGTTCTGAGTTGGCTGTGTAGGAGCCGATTGTTTTGTTGGGTCAGCAAATGAGGAATTTGAGGTAATACCCAGGCTGGGCCTTGAGACAAGCTCTTTAGGATTGGGTACCAGTGCTGGCGTGACCAGTCTGGGGCAATCAGGATCATTTTTGGCTTTTCTTGTCTGACCTTTAGGAGTTCCTTGGGGAGGAGAGAGAGGGCTTTTCAGCTGAATGAAAGGGCATCCACTTTCCATGCTTGTTTGTGATAAGTCCGAGGGCAGAATCTTTGTAGCTGGCAGTTGTGAGGGGAGGCAAATAAATCTATGTCTGGGCATCCCCATTTCCCTGTTATTCTAAAGATTTGTGGATCTAGTTTCCACTCGTGAGGATCCATGAGGTTTCTGCTGAGTTAGTCTGCCAAGGTATTTGCCCTTCCTGGCAGGAATTGTGCTTGCAAGTGTACTTGATAAGTCAATGCTGTGTTCCACAAAGTCATGGCTTGCCTGCAGAGGGGATAGGGAATGTGTGCCTCCTTGCTCGTTTATGTACCACATGACTGTAGTATTGTCCGTCTTTATCAGCAGTTCATCAGTAGGTCCCTGAAGGCTGTCAGTGCATTCTGTACAGCTAGCATCTCCTTTTGATTGATATGAAGATGCATTTGGCTTGTGGTCCATGCACCCTGAATACATTTTCCTGCCATGTGTGCCCCCAGGCATAATCTGATGCATCTGTTAATGTCTGCCTGGCTGTGTCCCTTGTTGTGGTGACAGGCCTGTGCCCACCATCGAAAATTCTGTTGCAGGCAGGGAATGAGTGTAATTAATGTTTCCAGACTGTGGCAATGTGGAGTCCAAACACTTTTTAGATACCATTGTAGTTTCCTCATATGCAGTCTTGCATATGGAATTAGTAGAATGCAGGATGCCATGTAACCCAGAGCCTGCAGAATTTTGTCTTGCAGATAACTGGGTCTTTGTTGCCATGTTTTCGAAGTAAGAAGTCAGTTGCCTTTGTGTGGCGTGAGATAAGCCATCTGGGCAGTTGTATTTAAGCTTGCACCCAGGAATATTATCTCTTGAGAGGGTACTAGTTTTGATTTCTTTTTGTTTACTGTGTACCCTGGGCAAATTAGCAATCTTTTTACAAGCGCCAGATGCTTTAGTAGAATGTCTTTGGTCTCTGCTTGAATATGGCAGTCGTCCAAGTAGGGAAATATTTAATTCCTCTTTGTCTGCAAAATGCAATTACTGGTGCCAAGCATTTTGTGAAGACCCTGGGCGCAGTAGATAAGCCAAAGGGCAATGCAAAGAATTGGTAGTGCATTGAGCCAGCTATGAATCTGAGGTATCTTCTGCAAGATTGTCTGATTGGGACATGCAGGTATGCCTCTGAGGGCCAAAGTTACAAGCAAAGCCTTCTTGCCCAGCATGGGCAGAAGCAGCTGCAGTCAACATTTTGAATTTTGGAACGTCCAGAAAAGTGTTTAGAATAGACAGATCCAGAATTGGCCTCCAGGCTTTGTCCTTTCTTGGTTCTAAAAAAAGTCTTGAGTAAAATCCTTGTCCCTGCTCTTGTTGTGGCACGGGCTGAATAGCCCTCATGTCGATGAGAGATGAAACTTGCTTTTGTGCCTCTGCCCACTGACTGTGTGGCAGGTCTGGCATACCTTTTGCCTTTGGAAGGGTGTGAAAGTGGAACCTGTAAGCCCTGAGAGACTATATTTAAGACCCATTTGTCCTGGGTGATCCTGTGCCAATTTTGTGAAAAAAGTGCTAGCTTTCCCCCTAAGGGAGCTGCCAAAAGATAAGTGTTTGGCATTGGCGGAGGGAAGTCATTGGGACCGTTTCCTATAAGGCTGTGACTTGTCTTCTCAGCTTTTGGAGGTAGAAGCACCCCATTGTCTGGGCCTGTATGAGCCCTGGGGCTGTTGCCTGCCTCTAGGGCGTCTGAATCTGCCTCTTTGTGGTCTGTCTGCCACTGGAGAGGACCAATTCTTAGAAGGCCAGTTCCTACTAAATCTGGGTGGCTGTACCTGTAAGAAATCCTTTACTGTCTGCATAGATTTAGCTTTATCCTCCATTTTCTTCAACACCTCTTCTGCCTTAACACCAAACAAAAGTATCATTTTGTAATGGAGCATCCAATAATTTTGCTTTAACATGATCAAGCAGATTCTGTTCCTTTAACCAAGCATGTCTTTTAATAAGAAAACCTGTAACTGCAGCCCTGTATGAGGCCTCCAGTGAATCATAACCACATTGCAAAGTATGTTTTCTCACTTGTTCAGCTGCATGCAATAAATCCTGCAATTCTTTGTTCTCAGAACATTCAGAATTTGTCAACATTTTTTGTTTTAACAAAGACATTAAGTATTGCTGATATTTGAGCATATGAAACTGACAATTTAAAGCCCTTACAGCCAAGGTAGCAGAAGTGTAGACTTCCCCCCCCCCCATCTGTCCAGAGCCCTAGAATCTCTATCTGAGGGGACAGGGCTTTCAGCAGAAGCAGCCTTGACCCCTTTGGGACCCTGTGGGATAATTTCTGGGTCAGCAGCAGGGTTTTTATATAGAAATTTATGGGAATCTGGAACCCTGTAGTATCTGTCCGGCTTAACAGGTGCAGGAGGTAGAGAGTCTGGAGACAGGCCGGACACCGAAAATACATCTACTATGTCTAGAACAGGAGGAATTGCAAGAGGTCTGTACTGATGCAGTAACAGAAAGTCTCTAAGCCTTTTCTTATAATCTGAATAATCTTGGCTCTCCCACTGGAAAATGCTCCCTCATGGTATGCAGGGTTTCCCCAAGTGAGTAATCCTCATGAGAAGCTGAAGAAATAGATTCTTCAGCATCAGAATCCTCATTGGGAGGAATAGAATATCCCTGTTCTGAAGAGGAATCAGAGTAAATGGAAACCTTATCAGAGGAATCATATTCAGTATCTTGCCTAGGCCTCTTTTTAGGAGGGGGATGGGAACCCCTGATCAAAGTAATTAGGTCTTTGGCCATTTTGAGCATCTGCTTCTTAGGCATAGAAGTCTGTCCTGGAGAATGCTGTACTTGTTTCCTTGTCTTTAAAACTGCTTTAGACATTGTCTTGGATGCTGAAGTAGGCCTTATATAAAGTTGTGTAGGTCTGAAAACACCCTCAGAAGACTATGCCTGGTCAGCGGCTCTGGACCCATCTGAGGGATTGATTTCCGAAGGGCCGATACCTTGAGTATTCTGAGGCCTAGTTGTCTCCACATGGGTGTCGGAGGCGGCCTGTGGCTCTGAGGTAGTGAGAGTCAGGGGCTGCGAAAGCGCCTCACTGAACACCGGCGAATCAGCGACTGACCTAGAAGAGGCTTCGTCGGTTTTGGTCCTCGGATGGTTGTCCTTTTCTTTATCCTTGCGCTTTTTATGAATTCTGGTCGTCTGTTGTTCTGACGGCATTATATAGTTAAACCTTCGGCCAAAGTAATGAAAAGCAAAATCGTACCAACGCTTTATAGTGCGTTGGTTAAATCTAGCACAAAACTGACAACTAGCAACATCGTGATCAGGGCCTAGGCAAGGAATACAGTGAGAATGAAAATCCTTATGAGGTATTTGCTTCCCACAAGAAATACAATTGTTAACTTTTTTGGACATCGGTCTGGAGCAGGAAAAAAAGTTTCCCCAACGGGGAACTTAGCTTTATTGAAGACTTCGGATCTGAAATTCAATTACGAAAATCTCAGGAGTTGGCCAACCAGCACTTGCGAACTGCTTTTGCTTTGGGCACCACGTGGCAAGAAAGACTGAAGAAAATGGCATCGGCTGCATCTTTTATACCCCTGGCGCACTGACATCAAGGAAGAGGAGAAAGCAACCGACACCGGACCAATACTTTGGAATTCAGGCCAACTGCGGGTAGCCTGCCAGCAGGATAACCAAAGTGTAATGACCGCAACAGTGAAACACGAACATCCAGTGACCGCTGCCCTGCAGGACATTATTAGGGCATCAAAGCCACATTGCAAAGTGTGCTTAATTACTTGACTTGCAGAATGCTTTAGCTCTTGTAATTCTTTATTTTCTGCACAAGCAGGAAAGAAGATATTTTTAGTTTGAGGAGTTCCATGGTAAGTTGCTGCTATTTCAGCAGGTGGAACTAACAATTTAGTGCTCTAATAGCAAGAGTAGCAGAGGGGTCTACTTTTTTTTACCCCATCTGTCTAAAGCTTGGGAATCCCTATCAGAGGGGGTGGTATTCTTACCTGAAGTTGCTTTAATTCCTTCAGGTCCTTGACAGATGACCTCGGGGTCAGCAGTAGGATTTCTGAAAAGAAATTTGTGAGAGTCAGGGACTCCAATACTGGTCAGGTTTCCTGGGAGCAGGAGGAAGGGTGTCAGGAGTCGAACTAGATTCCCATACCAACATTATCCACAACATCCAGGACAGAAGGAATGGCCAAAGGTCTGTGCTGTGGTAAATCTAAGAATTCCCGGAGTCTCTGACTGAGGATAGTCTTGACATTCCCATTGGAAATGCTCCCTTAAAGTATGAAGGGTTTCCCCAAATTAAAAATCCTCAGGTGGAGAGGCAGAAAGAATGGATTCCTCTGCATCAAAATCCTCATAAGCAGAAAGGGGTTGCATATCTTCATATTCAGAAGCATCAGAGTCATCGGACTCCTGTTCAGATAAAACTACTGGTGACCAGTCTCTTTCTTTTGGAAGGGGTAGCCTGGCTTTCCCTAATAAGCATAAGGTCATCCACCATTTTAAGCATTTGAGATTGAGGCAAGGAAGCAGGTGTCTGAGCTTGGTTTGTCGTTTTTTTTTGGTGTGGTTCGTACCCCAGGCCTTAGAAACATGGTAGTTTTAGAAAGAACTGAAGATGTGAAAGAAGTCTGTCTGTGTCGAGTATCAGTAGTGCTTAGTACTTCCTCGAAAGCTGGTGCCTGCTCAGCGGATCCTTAGTCTAAGAATAGTCTTGCAGCATACCGGACTCCGAAAGGGTCTCGGTATTGGCTTGCGAATGCACAGAAGCGGGCATCAGGGGCTGCGAAAGCACCTTACGGAGAACTGACTACTAGCTTAGTGGAAGCATCGTCTGCAGTTTTGGACCAGTGCATTCTCTCTCTGTCTTTATCTTTAAGTTTTCTTCAGAAGATTGGTAGGCAGATGGCTTACAGAAGCCATATCGGAATTAAGAGGAATGAGATCGAAAATATATAGCTACAATAAGGGCCCAACGACGTATAGTTCTGGCATTTAAAGCACATAAGCGACAGCGGGGGACGTCGTGGTCTGGGCCTAAACAGGTGGCGCAGTAAGAATGAAAGTCTCGGTGTGGTATTTGCTTTCCACAGGTAAGACAATTGTTAACTTTTGCTGACATCGGTTAGAGCAAGAAAAATGGATCCCCAATGGGGTACTTGGCTTTAAAAGACTTCAACTTCAATTTGGAAACGAAAACTCAGATAGCGGCAGACTTGACACTCGTGTGAACTGCTTTTGCTTCGGGCTCCTCGGCAAGAAAGACTGATGTAATGGCGTCAGCTGCCTGATTTTATACCACTGATGATCTGACTTCAATCCTGGAGCGACAGCAACAAACGCAGAAATACTAAGCCTCTGACCCCTGGCAGGATAACCCAAATGTGATGACAGCAACAGTGAAACACGAACATCTACATCTAATGGAATATCTGGCTACTTGGGCAGCCAGAGATAGTTTAGATGCTATGTCAGATTTAGTGGGGCAGTCTGGAGTAGCAGCCAGCTGAGTAGAGTCTTTGGAGACAAGGTCCACAGCATATTTGGTCATATGGGTTTGATAGTTGATGGAGCTGAAGGCCAGCATGGAAGATGTGTAAACCTTCTTCTCAATTCCATCCACAGTTTTGCTGTCTTTGTCAGTAGGTAGGAGAGAGGCAGACTGATTCAGTCTAGATGGTTTGTCTGGTGATACCTCAAAACAGCAGGGTCTGCCAGGTGTAGTTTAAGAATTTCTGGTCATCAGCCACTTTACAGAAGCAATCTGGCCTCTTAGGGGCAGGAGGCTGAGAGTCAGGGGTCTTGGATGCTGAGGTAAAGGCATCTAAATAAGCAAGGATGACAGGAGGTAGTAATTCAAAATATCTTTGAGTTTCAGACATTTGTGATGTCTCATTTGAAGTACTCCATTTTTGTAATGGTCTCTCCAAAGGTGATCGCCTCTGGTGGGTGGTCCCTTCGGCAGATTCAACGGAGGAGTAATATTCCTGAGGGGAGGCTATCTGTGAGGCATACGAGACGGATTCACCTGAAGATGAATAATAAACCCCTTGCTCTTCTTTCCTGTCTTGAGTGGTAGGAGCCTTCAAAGATCAGGTAAAGGTCTGCCAAACCAGGTAAGCCTTTAGAGGGTGTAACCAAAAGTTTGGTTCTCCATTTCTTTTTTTTAATTGAGTAGCCTTAGGCGAAGGTCTTGACTCTGGTGCATGGCTAAAGGTAGTGGTGTTGACAGGAGAGATCCCGGTCGGAGGCCTGGCTGTGTCCGGTTCCCCCTCGACATCGGATGTAGCCGAAGTCTGAGCAAGCTTCGTGGACGTGCCAGTCGTCACCTGAAGCAGCTTCCTCTAAGGTCGCCAAAGTAGACTGATCAGAAAGAAGTCCTTCATCTCCTAAATCGGCAGCTGGCGGGGCATCCGAAAGCAGGCCTAGGAAGCTTGGCCTTCTTCGATGGAGGTTCAGTCAGAGCTTCCGAAACAGGATCCATCCTTAGCGCTAATTTTTTAAAGTGTTGATTAGGGTCTTGGGTACAAAAGATTGGCAGATAGAGCATGAGGTATGGTCGAGCTCTCGGCCTAGGCAAACAACGCAGGTGTCATGCCTATCTTTATATGGTATGTGGCGCCCCCATTGGCTATTACCCTTTTTTGCTGACATCGGCTAAAGGTTAATACAGCAAACCAAGCTTTTAGCTAGAAGTCCCCAACGGGAAACTTAGCTTTTAAATGTCTTGCAGTGAAGGAGCGAAGCACGAGGTGAGACTGTCTGTGGCTGAGAAGTTCTGAGGTCTGTGCATGCAGACATCACATTTAAGGTCCCTGGTTTATGGCCCTGTGTGTGACATCCCATGCAACTACAGCAGCCAAGCTGAAGCTTTTGTATAGCAGCCAACGTATGGGTCACCTGAGGCAGGAAATCCCACACCAAGAATATTGCAACATAGGAATAGAAGGACATCTGTAGATGCCCTTCTCTTCACTGCTGCAGTATTCTTTACAACTAAAATTCCCTGCCAAGGGTGGCCCAATGTCCGACCAGTTTACCAAAGCCTTTCGATTGTAAAGGGTACACTATGTCGCATATATGCTTCCTGTGCACGGAGCCGGGCATAAAGGTGATGTCCGGACATACCATCCTCAGAACTGAAAAAGCCCCAGTAGGAATGACATTCCAAGAAGAAAAATAAGTAACAAACACATCCAGGGGGAGAAAGGATCAGGGGAGGAGGGAATGAATATTGCAACAGCGAAGAGAAGGACATCTACTGTTAAAAGATTTTACACAACTGTACTATGTCCTTCCACATCACTGCTAAAGTATTCTTTACAACAGGGAGAATACAAAAGCTCAAGAGAAGACTGGGAGAAGGAAGGGCCAGCAGAGTCCTCTAGGAAGCCATGGAGAATAGCAAATCCAGCTCTAGCCCTAGAAATCACATCCAAGTTATAGTGCTTAATAAAAGGTATACACAGAAGTACAGATTGCTGCCTCAAGAATAGAATTAGTATCCAAACCCTTGAAAAAAAGCACTAGAAGAAGCCACAGCTCTAGTGGAATGAGCCCCAACAGAAGGGAGGCTATTCCCATGAAATGAATAAAAAAATAAATTGCTTTAGATATCCAAGAAAAAATGGTTTGAATGGAAGCAGCCAAACCTAAAGACCTAGGATGGGAAAAAAAAAGCTGATCAGATTTATGAAAAGCCTTTGTCTTCTCCAAATAATACCAGAGTTGTCTATGCAAATCCAAGACATGCAAAACCTTCTCACTAGCACACTGCAGAGAAGGAAAAAGTGGACAAATGAATAGGCAGATTAAGAGACAACTCATTACACACCTTGGGCACAAAAGGATTAGTATGAAGGGACACCCTGCCCTTATGAAAACTAAAAAGTAGTAACAGTCATAAGGGCCTACAGCTTAGACACCTATCTGGAGTAAGGGCCAAAAGAACAGTCTTCCAAGAACAATGCTGTAAAGTTGCTGAAGTAGCAGGCTCAAAAGGAGTCAATTTTTTTTCTAAACCAAAAATAAGGTCCCAGGAAGAAGGGGCAAGCTTCCTGGAGGCCTAACGTTAAGGACTCATTTAAGAAACTGTTTGGCCTCAAATCCAGTGGCTAAAGGGGGAGTCAAAGGCAGACAAACAGGGACAGCTGAGAAGTGTGCTTTAACAGAAGAATAGGCTAACCCAGTATTGAGCAATTATTACAAATAAGGCAGAACCAAATTAGCATCTACAGTAAGAGGATCCAGGTTACAGCTCTGTCACCCACAATGTCAGCTGAAGTGTGGACTGATGGGATGGATGAGCGATACCTTGTCTTGTGTGAGTAGGTCCACCCTGAGAGGTAACTTGTGATTACAGCCCTTGGCAAGATGCAGAATAGGAAACTAATGCTGTCTAGACCAAAAGGGAGTCACCAGCAAAATTCTGGGGGCATCCTTTATCTTTAACAGCACTTTCAGACTAAGAGGAAGAGGATGGAACCCCTTCCAAGAAAGGCAGCATCCACCCTTCCAGGCCAGACAGCATGAGACTATAGCTCAACACAGAGGAAACTGCCTGTTCAGAGGGGAGGCTAACATCTACTACAGTACCACCCCACTGGTGGAATTTGTCCAGAAACACATCCCTGTGAAGCATCCACTTGTGGGATTGTGTTATGGACCTGCTCAAAGAATCTGCCACAATGTTCTGATCTGAGGGAATGTATACTGCCAGAGGGGTCATCTGATACTAGGTAGCTACCTCCAAAATCTGAAGGCTTAACCCTAGCCCCCAAATCTGAACAGCTGACCTGCAAAGGAGATGAGACTTTGCGCCCCCCCCCCCCATTGCTTGTTGACACACCACATCACTGTGGTATTGTCTGAGAGAACCTTGAGAGACCCTGGAAGAAAAAAAGAATGAAAAGGCAGAACAGCCAGCAGAACAGCTCTTGGATATTGATGTGGTATTTTTGTCTTTATCGACCAAAGGCCCTGTACCTTCAGAGGGCCAAAGGAGGCCCCCCATCCCACTTCCAAGGCATCCGTGGAATGTTCCTGAGAGAGGACTGGAGTTTGAAAAAGAAACTCCAAGTCGAGGGACAAGTAATGAATCCACCAAGTACTTGAAGCTTTCCTATGCAGAGCTTGGCTAGAGGTAGCATTGGAATGGTGGAAACCATGTAACCCAGAAACCCTCAAATTCTCTGGCCGTTACTGAAGCCAGAAGAGGAAGACGAGATTAAAAGAAAGTAATGAGAGTTGAGGTCCTAGGAGGAAGGAGGGATGCCGGTATTGGAATAGTCTGGAACCTTCAACCCAGAAAAAACATAATCCTGAGGAGGAGTTGGGAATGATTTCTGGAAATTTACTGTAAACCCCAAGCTTTGCAAGAGAGAAATGACAGTGTAGATGCCGATGTAAGACCTCTTGACAGGAAACTTGAATAATTAGGGAAAGATCTGCATCACCCTTAGCATGCAGAAGGTAATCACAAGGAGCACGGCACTTGGTGAGGACCCTTGGGCAGCAGAGGCGCCAAAGGACAAAGCAAAGAAACTGAAAATGCCAGGAAGCAACAGAGAAATGTGAAAACTTCCCAAAAAGGAAGGGGATGAATGGGAATGTGTAGATAAGCATCCTTGGGATCCAGATAACTAGAAAAGCTTGAGGAAGTAGCAAAGGAAAGGTTTGAAAAAAGACAGCATCTGGAAAGAAGGGAGCTGCAAAAAAGTGTTTAGCAGAGAAACATCCAATATGGGCCTCCAGGTGCCTTCTTTCCTAGGGGCCAAGAACATTCTGGAGTAAAATCCCTTCCCCCCTGTGAGGAGTTAGAACCTCCTGAAATTGTTTCTTGAGCCAACAGGCCCTGAAGCATTTCTGGAATAAAAGGACTACTGTTCCTGAGGAGGCTGAGGAATGCCCAAGGTGGGGGGGGGGGGGGGGGGTTGCAAGCCAAGTAATAACCCTGGCAAATTATGGAAAGAACCCAGGAGTCTTGAGTGATTTTTTACCCAAATAGGAAGGGACACGGAAAGAAGCAGAGAAAGAGGAATGTGAATGAGAACAGAATAGTCAGACAGCACCTGGTTTGTAAGGAAAAGGAGGCTTCTGAGCAGGA
This sequence comes from Protopterus annectens, assembly GCF_019279795.1. Lineage (NCBI taxonomy): Eukaryota > Metazoa > Chordata > Ceratodontiformes > Protopteridae > Protopterus > Protopterus annectens. Next base: position 1,479,095,291 of record NC_056743.1, on the reverse strand, counting down.
GGGATTTGGGTAGCCTTAGCAGGGGAGCCTTTCTACCAACCTTTTATCTTTGGTGGGAAGGTGAGACTATGTACGGACAAAGGCAGGCTGATTAGGATAATTCCTCTGAAACTTGGGCACAGGGGAAACAAAAACATGATTTAACTCCTGTAAGGCCTTGCCCTTTTTCTTGCAAGGGTTTAAACAACTCTGCAGCAGCATTAAACAAATGTTTATTATCCAAAGTAGCAACCACCAGTTTAGCCTTGATATCAAGTAAAGGCCAAGTCTGAGCCAGGAAGAACTCAGAAAAACAGAATCAAAAGCATCAGCTGATTCATAGCTGCATTTAAAGGAAAGGCAAGCTACTTGGGAGGATGTCCCAGTCAAAAGAAGCGCAGAGGCCTTCCCCTCAGAATCAAAGATCAGAAATAATCTGATAGGCTTGAGAGAGAGAACAGCCAGAAAGTACCTAGTCATGTGTGTCTAACAGTGAACAGCCCTAAATCCTAGGGTATGAGAAGTATACACCCCTTCTTACTTGGCCTCTCCATGGTTCTGTTATCCTTATCAGATGGCAGAAATTTAGTAAAAGGCAACAATTTGAAAGGCTTATCAGATGCTACTGACACCACAGAAGGGTCAACAGAGGGGCATGTATATAGAAACTTGCAGTCCTCAGGCACTTGATAAAACCTATCAGTTTTTTGGGGAGCAGGGGGGTTGAGAATCAGAAGCCTGAGCAGCAGTAGAGAAAGCATCTTTCAAGGCAGCAAGAACCAGAGGAACAGCAGAGGGCCTAGGAGATTCCATTTTCAAAAGCTCACAGTAACTCTTCTGAGCATCAGACACTTGCACACAGTCCCATTTGAAAAACTCCATCATTCTGGAAAGAGCATCACTGAATGAAATCTCCTCAAAAGGAGCGTCAGGACTGAGACCTTCGCAGAAACATAGTTCAATGGCGAAGGAATCTGGGAGGAGTTAAGTCAGGGGCACTGCATCAGAATCAGCATTCGCACCTTCAGAAAAATTCTGTTCCCTAGACCTCTTAAGTTGGGTAGAAGACCAGGGGGAGCAGGAACAAACACCCTGTGTAGGCCTAAGTCATAATTACATTAAACAAGCTTTAAGTAAAGTTCTGCCATTCACTCTGAGGATCCTTGGGAGCAGCCAAAATATGTTTTGTTTTCCCCTTCTTTTTGAGTGGGAAGTCAGCCTTGAATTTGGAGACTCTGACCCCTGAGGGCACTCAATAATGGTAGATGGGACCTCTTTCTTACCTAAGATTTGAGGAACACCACTACACCCTTCAGTAATAACCAGCAGAGGTTCCCACTGCACATCTGATGCAGATGTCTGCAAAACCTCCATGGATGTGCGTGACATCGGGTCCATGTTGGCCTCCGAAGCAGTTATGGCACAGAAGGAACAGAACACTTCTCTGGTCTCTCACCAGCCTCAAGAGAAGCATCCTGTGGAGGTGGTACACAGCTGAAAAATCCGACCGAGCTTTCTTGGCCTTTTTCTTTGTAGATGGCTGGTCCTCGAGCTGGGAAGATCCTTCCATGGTATCCTTAGTCAACAATTTAAAGTCGCTGGTTCTCACAATAAAAAATCACTAGGGGGAAAAAAGCAGACTCCTCAATGTCTTGGGGACAAAAGACCTACAAATCTCAAGACGTATGGTTGTGAGAAGCACCTAAACAGAACAAACACCTCTTATGATTATCTCCCGCACTGCCATTTCACCTTTCTGGATGACATGAAACCCAACAACCAGATTACAAGGCAAACTTAAGGTAAACAAAATCAAAAACGCCAAAGGGGCACTTACCTGAAAAACAGAACCAGCAGACGAACGAGCCTTCAGACAAGACGATCAAAGATGGCATTTGGACTGGCAGCAAAGAAATTCTGGGGATGGTACATCCGGACATCACATTTATGCCCTACCAAGTGCATCGCTTGGGGGATCCTTAATGTAATGAACAGTTAAACAGTGACATGGAAGAACACCAACTGTTCCTGAATGGGTCATGGTTATGTAGTTGGCACCAATGAGAAAACTTTTGCCATATGCGAATACACAATTTTCTAGTAGCAGGCTTTGTCTCTATTAATAGCTGATGCACATCAGAAAACAGGTGCCTGAAAGCCTATCATCCAGGCAGTCAGCTGAAGATGACTGATGTCCGTGTGTGTGTGTGTGTTATGTGCTTACCATAATATTCCATCTGTGTTGTCAATTCTCTTTAAGTGAAGTGACCCTGCCACTTTTTACAGTTCATGAATACTGAAAACTCTCGAGCTACTCCCTTACCCATAATGCCTTAGGCCTTGTTTACGGACCTTTTTCTTACTGGAAATTAAGGAACAATTATATAAGAAACTAATATCTGGAGGTCAAAGCCAGGAACACTTGTTCCCTTAGCATCTCCTCATTCTTCCAGAAGTCACAAACAAAAGTGTAGGGTGTGGGAGGGAGGGGAGTTGAAGAATGAAAATGGACAACACTATGGTAAGTGCATAACTTCTTTATCTGGTGGTGTCGATTTTCATTCATTCCTCAAGTTGGAGAGAGTCCCCAGCTACCAGAATCCCGGGTGGGCTCTAAGGAATTATACTCCCGACCATTGTTAAGCCGTAGCCTGCTTTTCCCCTACAGACCAAATCCAACTTCTAACAGGTACAAGGATTAGCCCAAATTGCAGCAGCACAATTCGTCCATGGACGATCCGGATAAAAATACTGATAAATCGCCACTGACCTGGTTGAATTAGCTCTCAAAGGTTTTGGCAAACAAACCCAATTTGTTGTAGACTACGGAAATGCAAAATCAGTAAGTCACTTGGCTAAAGTTACTTTAGTAACTGGCTTGCACAATTTTGATTCCAAAAATGAGACAATGTTCTTGTTTTACGCAAATAGTGAACATCCAATAAAAGGGCAACATGAATTCCCCTTTGTTCAAGAAATTTGGAAAGAAAACTGGAAGACTGACCGGACTGATGTTGGATTCTGACACCACCTTTGGGGGGGGGGGGTTGATTCGTAACAATACCCCATCTTTTTGAAATGTTAAATAAGGAGACGAAGTTCTGAGACTCATCTAGCAGTGGTTAGGGCTACTAAAACGAGTTTTCCAGGTTAAAAATTTTAGTTCACACTTTGCTGACAGTTCAAATGCAGATTGAGTCAAAGGTTGTAAAACTAAATTCCAATCCCACGGTGGAGTTAGAACTTTAAAAGCATCTTTAAAAGGAGGTCTCAGAAGAAATGTTCCTCTTATAAAGGCCTTACAAAGTTTTCAAAAAAAAAAAAAAAAAAACACTCAGGTGGAACTGTTTTCTCCTATAAGAAAATCAGAAATGGCAGCTAGTTGTACTTTAGTAGTCGAAGAGCTAGCCACTTCATTAAAATTTGTAGCCAAAAACTCAGGAACTTTAGGTACTGGTGCTGAAAAAGGGTCAATGTCTTTCTGTTGTGCTGAAAAAAGAATTCAAATTACTTCTGCAAGTCTTCCTAGTGAAAGCTTTACAGGAAGGGAGAAAAGCCTGGGTTGTTCAAGGTATCTATGAAAATGGAGAAACCATGCGGTCAACTTTAGGCCTAAAACGTCCATGTGAATCATATGTCGGGCAAGACAGGTCTGGAACTGGACCCAGAATCCATGGAGGGCAAACTAGATGAGGCCAAAGAAAGGGGAACCAAATCTGAAGAGGTCAATAAGGGGCAATGAGGATGACTATACTCTTCAATACAGATGCTTTCTGGAGACACTTGGGGATTAGAGGGGTTGGGGGGTAAGCATAGAGAAGAATAGGGGACAATCATTGAGGAGAGCATCTCTCCGATTCCCCTGGGGAGGGGGACAGGGCAAAGAGGGGAGATGCAAAGAGGTCGCAGCAAGGTTGGCTCCAGTAGAGGAAAATATTTTCCACAACCCTCATATTGAGAGATCACTCATTAGGCAATAAAATGGACCTGCTTAACCTGTCTGCTATTGCACAAATAGATTGGATGAGGTCACCATTGCCAAACTCACGGCTTCCTGGCACAGGGGTTAGATGTGGTTCCTCCTAGTTTATGTACCATGCCACTGACAGTATTGTCTGTCTGAATAGCAATAGTCCCAGAAGGCAGACCATCTTGAAAATCTGCAACGCTAGGAGTACTACGCATTTCCAAGACATGGATATGTGTGTTGGCCTCTTCAGGGAACCAGGTGCCTTGGACCATCTTTTCCACGAACTGCCACCCCAGCCAATTTGGGAAGCGTCTGTAGTCACTATGGCTTTGGGCTCTGAGGAAGAATGAAAGGATGGCCTTGTAATATCTGATCGAATCCACTACAACAGGTACTTTTTGCATGCTTGAGTTATTCTGATTTGGATGGACAAAGACTGGTGCAAAATGGACTACTCTTGTTGATCAGGACTGAATGCAGGAATGGTTAAAGAGGTGAATTTAAACCAAAAGATGAAAGATTAATATTAGTGGCTCATGATAGTGGACTATGTATACGTTGGTTTACAAAGTCCATTGAACACGTGGGAGAAACAGAAATGTAGGTTTTGTAAAACAGAACTGGAAATTATTGCACATCTTGTTGCTGTAATACACCAATATTAAAAAAGAACTATATACTGAAAGGCATAATAATGTGGCAAGACTGTTCCATTGGGGATTATACAAACATAATATTGAAGTAGCTGAAAAACACTGGAAACATGAGCCATAAAGCATTATAGAAAATGTTGAAGTTTACTTTACTTTACATGGGCTCATCCACTACCAACAGTTCAAAAAACAATGCGAGAAAGCCAGAGACAGTAGTCCATGAAAAGACAAAAGTAGCATTAATCATTGAAGTTGATACATCCAGTGACTACAGTGTCTTGCATACAGAGAGAGACAAAGTTACAAGATATCAGGATTTGCAGGCTGAAGCAATGGCAATGTGGAAGAAAGATAACCACCCAGTTCCAGCAGTACTAGTAGGAGCAATGGGTCTTATAAAAAAGAATTTACAATCATACTTCGACATCTTACCAATAAATGCAACTCTGTACAAACTGCAGGTGTCATTACAGGGCACACTGCTGGTGCTGCAAAGAGCACGTCTGACCAACAAAGATTGAAACAATATTAATTTCATGAACTTTAATCATACATTGATTTAGGAATACAGTCCATTCCAGTCATGGTATTAGAAACCCAAAAGACTTGGAGAAATTAAGAGAGATACACCACTGAGTTGCTAGGGTCCACTGAAGAATTCTCATACGGTATTCTTGTGAATGGAACCTAACTGTCACAGCAAACTTTGACCCCTAGGCTTGTATAATCAATCAAGCTAATAGAGAAGGATTTTGAATCATCTTTTTGACTTGAAACTGAATAGTTTGTACCCTTGGTAAGGGAAGGGAGGCAGCTATTTACATAGTATTGAACAAGGCCCCTGTGAACTCTAATGTCTGAGATGGTTCTAACTAAGATTTGTGATTGATGCAAATTCCTAGATGACATCAAAGGTGGAGTACATACATTTCATGTTTTATCAGAAGATGCCTGGTTGGAGCAGTTGTGACCCAGCTGTCTTAAGTACAAAAACACCCAGAATTCCTGCAGTATTAAGTGAGCTGCTACTACTGCCATGCAAATAGAGAACACCCTCCTGGAGGCTGTGGGGAGGCCAAAGGGCAGGACTCCCAATTGGTAATGACTGGCTCCCAACCGAAGTGTAGGTATCCCCTAGATGGTCTGCTCATTTTTCTGCGACACTGAGCACATCCAGTCGTCCTTGTGCATGAAGGGCAAAATGGACCATCCAAACTTTGTATACTGAACTGATTTGTTCAGACTGCTTAGATTCAAAATTGCTCTCTAGTCCCCAGTTTTTTTTTTTTGACACTAAAAAGAATCTTTGAGTATGTTCTGGACTCTTTCTGGTCTGGGGGGACACCTCCTGGAAGACACTTTTCTAGCAGCGTTTTCATTTCTAGAGCTGCTGCTTTCCACTGACTGGATAGATTATCAGGAATTTTACTGTTGAAAGGGGATAGTGAAAAGGGCATTGTACATCCTCTGGAAATAATCCTCTGCACCCATGTACCTTTTGTAATGTCTAGCTAGGCTCTCTGGTGTAGGGATAGATGACTGCTGCCTGCCACCAGAGATGGATAATCATAGGTTGGTACTAGGCTATCGGCCCTAGGGCCTATACAAGCCTAGCCATAACAATTCCCTGGAAATTTCTTCCCACAATATTTACTTCTCTGGACCCCTATCTAGCAAGGCGACTGACATGATCTCCAGGGTGAATTTCCGATCTCCCATCCAATCATCAAGGTTCCTTTTGAAGAGGGCCAAGGAGGCGCTCTGCTTGACATGTATGGGCAGTCTACTCCAGAGTATGGGGAGTCTCTGGGTCAGGAACCTTTCCCTCCAGCATGTTTTGTTCATTGTGATGAGAAAGGTTTAGATCCCTGGAGCATGTGGCTCTGAGGGATTGGGATTTCTTTAAGTGGAGCATGTCCAACAGCTCAGGGTTTGACATGGCCTTGTATGTTAAGCAGAGATAGCCTCCGAGTAGACGATATGCCACAGAGTATAGCTGGAATTTTTTTTTTTTTTTTTAAGACTGTCAGCATATGGCATCTGCTTTAGGCCTGTGATTCTTTTAGTGAGGGATTTCTGTGGCCTTTCCAGCTGTTGCAGATGTCTTGTGAGGTACATACCAAATGGAGCATTATACTCTATAATGGGTCTAATGAGGGATGAGTACAGTGGGACAATGACCTTTTTTCTGGATGAAAAGCCCTTAGTGATGAGGTGTGCCACACAGAAGGATTTCCTGACTGTTGTGGCAATGTGGTTATCGAAAGTGAGACCACTGTCCACCTGTGCCCCAAGTCTCTCATCACACTTTTGATGTTTAGTGTACTGCTACCTATGTGGTAATTCATGGGTACATGTTTTTTTCCAAAGGGGATAACTATACATTTCCTGGAATTAAGCTTGAGCCCATGGCTCTGGCACCAGGCATATGTTTCTGTAAGGCCCTTTTGTAGAATATCCACATCAATTGGGGATTCAATAATGGCTCCCAGTTTGCAGTCATTTGCAAACTTTGTTAGCCAGAGTCCCTTAGTGTTGGCCTGTACTACAAAGAAGTAGATGCCAAACAAGAGTGGTCCCAGGACTGAACCCTGAGGTACTCCACTTATCACTTGTCTGGAGCTGGATTTGGAGTCAGCTACTTTTACAGTCTGGGTTCTGTCAGTAAGCCAGTTGGCAACCCATCGAGCGACATAGGGATTTATGCCCAGCTTAGTAAGTATATCTATGATTCCAGAGTGGGAGATGGTGTTAAAGGCCTTGGCGAGGTCCAGATAGGCAGTGTGGACTGCCTTACCCTCGTCCACAGCTCTGGAGACTGACAAAGTCATCAATCAGGTTCAGGAGGCAAGATTGGCCCTTCACAAACCCAAATTGGGTGGGGTCCAGTGTTTGAATGTTGCCAATGTCTTTGTTTAAAGTTCCATGATAATGAGTTCCATGCCCTTGCAGATCATGCTCTTCAGACTGATGGGATGGTAGTTCCCTGGATCCAAGGTGGATCCCCCCTTGTGGAGTGGGATAACTGTAGCTGTGTGCCACTCAGTGGGCACGAAGCCCGAGGTGAGGCTAGGATTAAACATGACACTTAGTGAGGTGCCAATTCATTTTGTAGTTTATGTAGTATACAGCCTGGGATGTCATCTGGTCCCATGGATGCTGTATTCTTAGCTTTGGAGTGTGTGGTTTCTACCTGTGTGGCCACGATTACCAGAATTTGGCAATCTTTTGGTACTGAGATGGGCCCTTTAGGGGGCAAGAGGGGGGTGAATTTGGCACTAAATGGATCTGCCAGGATATTGGCAATATCCTTGGGATCAGTACATTTAATACCATTCTGTTGAAGCTCAGAGCAGATCTGAGCATTGCCATTTAGACTCTTGACATAACTATAGAATGCCTTGTGGTTGTCTTTTGGAATCTTTGGCAATTTTATTTTCATAACTAGCTTTTGAGGATTTTATGAGGGATCTCAGCTTCTTACTGAGGCTGGTGAGGGAGTTTTTTGCATCCTGGAATTTTCCTCTTTTCTGCAACAGGTTCTTCCTTCTGTTAAATAGTTTATTTATAGCAGAGGACCACCAGATTGGCTTGCTTTTTTGGGAGGAGTGCATCTTGGTTCTATTTGGGATGGCATGATTCATGCATGAGTGGATGTGCTCCCACAGTGCCTTAGTGTAGGATTCTGCAGTCAAAACTTTCAGATCACATCTGCATGGGTGTCATGAAGTTTGTCACTTCTAGCTTCAGTAGCATGAAGTTGGCTTTGGAGAGGTTTTTTAAGGAGGTTTCCTTACGGGGGGTGGGGGTAAGATGTGGATGTCAAGGGTGATTTGCTTATGGTCAGACCGGACCAATGAAGGGGTGACCACTGGTGTGGAGCATCTATCTCCCAGGTTGGTAATGACCAGGTCTAGAATATTGGAGCCCCCGGTGGGACAATGGATTAGTTGATCCAGGGCATTGGAATGTATGAATTCCAAGAACCTTTGGGAAAAGGAGTTGGTACCAGAGTAGTTTTCCCAGTTAATGGCAGGGTAACTGAAATTACCCAGTATTAAGGTGCTTGGTTGTATCTTAATATTTTCCAGTATGTTTAGAAAGGTGTAGTCAGAATCTTGGGGAATGGTGGGGGATCTGTAGCAAGCTACAATTTGGATTGCAGTCTTACCTAGTGTTAGTTGCACCTGGAGAATTTCACATGCATTGTGTTGGGCAACTAGCCTGGAGGTGTGAATATCCTTGGTGAATATGGACACTCCTCCACCTTTAGTGCTTCGGTCTTGGTTTTGTGGCCAAAAAGTGGGGTAAGAGTTGTAGCCTAGTACTGCAGGGGTGCTCTCTGGAGCCTTGAACCAGGTCTCAGTTACTGCAGACATCGATGTTCTCCATTTTTAGGAGTGCCTCGAGAGAGTGCATTTTGAGGTTTAGACTTCTAGCATAGTAGCATTACCTTCAGACTTTGCATGCTTGTATCTGTTACGGTGGTGGTTTTGTCCTTTGAACCTTGCCTAAAAAGGCACTACAAGGGCGGCAAGAGCTTTAGCCAGTAACCTGAATCCCAGGGGTGCCAAGTGCAGACCATCTCTGGCAAAGGATTGTGGTTTGTCGATCATGTCTTCCCAGGCAGAGAGATACTGGATCCCCTTTGAATAACACCAGAAGCTTGGCCAATTGTTGAAGCCAATCATTTTGTCCTTATACTGTGGTATCATTCTGGGCAAAGGCAGGTTGCTACTCAGGGCTAGGGTCATACCTGCCTGGTCCAATCAGAGCGCTCTTCAATGTCTATTTTCATGTAGTCCAGTGAGGTACGTCTCAAGTCATTCACTCCAGCATGGACAATGACAGAGTCGTATTTGTACTTGTTGTGGAGTGACGCGAGTACATGCATTATGTGGTGGATCCTGGCACCAGTCAGGCAGCTGACTGTAATTTTCTCCTTGTTCAGCCTGGTGAGTGGGACATCAGTGAGCCTGACTATAGAGAGTCACTTATGACTAAAGTGTTGGGTACATTGTCCTGCCTTAGGGGCCGTTGTTGGGTGGCACACTGGTGTTATGAGCTATGTGTCACTTTGGTTGTGACTGGTGTTTGCTTGCGTTTCAGCTTCGGAGGTCCTTGCTGCTTGGGCAGGTTAATGTTAAGAGCCTCCGCATATGCGGGTTTCGTGTTGCTGTGTGTGGGTGTTGGTGTGGGGTTTTGAAGCGCTATGAGTTGCTTGAGGTGTAGTGTAGGTTAACCTTCTACTCTTGACCGTCTAGCACAATCTTGGTCGGAGACAGCTTTGCTTCCAGTTTAGCTATGCAAGTGCATCTCTCGCAAGTTGTAGTGTTGGGTGGTAGGAGGAGAGGGATGTCTGTGTATATGAGGCAGTTGCTGCATTGCTCCAGTATGCCCAGTCACCAGGTGGACAGGAGAAATCACCGGAAGCTGACCCTTGCACATGCCTGTTTAGGTGCTTTTTTGTACAGTATAAGAGCAGTTTTCCCTTACCTTTGCAAGGTACTTTGCAATTATAGGCTGTTTAGTGCCTATGATGAATTTCTCCTTATTAACAAGGAGAGTTGAGTGCTTGTATCAGTTTCAGGCTTCCTAGTGCTTTCCAGCAGGTTCTAGAGCAAGTGCTAGTCACACAGGTTCAGATTTTACTGCTACTACTGAGAAACCAGCTAGTTCTAAGGGAAAATTTGAGGAGCAGACATTCTGGCACCTGGAATAGTTTAACTGTAGCCTCGCGGTGCTGCACAATGTGAAAAATGTGCAAACACACGCGTTTTTAAGCCAGAAAGTTGAAAGGGAAAGAAATCAGCCCAAAAAGGCTAATAAAATTACAATTTCAGAGCTGGAAACCACTCCTCTAGTGTTAGATAGGCAGTACAATGCTCACCACTCCCACTGGTAAGCAGTAGGACTTCTCTCTACCACAGCAAGGTCTGGATAGCTCTGAACACAGAAAATAAAGTCCTGAGACAAGCAAAGCCTGGGATCTGGACTGGCTAGAAAAGGTGGGAAACTAGCAAACAAGATAGTATTTTTTTTGTTTTGTTTAAACAGGCTAAACAATGCAATAATACAGTAAATAAACACAGAAAAGGCTAACACACTTGAGGAGCGCTGGTAGTGTGTTAGAGAAATATCTCTGGACAACTGGTTCTGTGGGCCTCTGTCATGCAGGTGGCATCTTCTATTAGTTGCCCACTCTTCTCCTGCGGGGGATCTATTGCAAAATGGATCATGGAAAGGACCCTGGGACTTTTCGAACCACATTTTTCGACCACCTCGATTCCCAGAGAAGGCTCCGAGTCATCGAAAAACATATGCTCACTGCAGATAGGGTCTTTATCATGCTCACAACTGGTGAGTGTCTTAACTTTAGGGCCAAACAAAGAACAGCTGGGTAAAATCTTACTAGAACCATGGAAGTTCAATATTCCAAACCCTTGGGTTACCCTCTGCTAGCTACCCAAATGTCTGGCCAGTATACAAAAAAACTTCTAGTCACTGCTAGATACATGGGACATCCGGTGTTGGCCGGAGCATGGGCCATAAAAGCGACCAGTCCAGGACAGCTGTACAAGCCTTGTGTCAACCAAGAAGGGATAATTTTAATTGAATATAAAGGGGTAGGAGAGAGGGAATGAATACTGTAACACGGAAGAGGACATTTATGGTTATGGTAAGATTTTGCACAAGTATTCTATTCTCGTGTTGCAGTATTCCAAACCCTTGGGTGAGTGCCAAAGCTATAAGGGAAGGGGGGGGGGGTGGCATGGAACTGTTTTCTATGAAACAATGTAAGATTGCACTAGCAAATCCCAATCTAGACCTGGAGATGTAGTGAAGGTATGGACAGATGTCCACGTAGCTGCCTCTAGAATGGAAGCAGTAACCAATCCTTTAAAGAAGACTACAGATGAGGTCATGACTCTAGTGAATTGGGCCTTAGTCTTTGAATTTAGACGTTTTCCATGGTAGGTGTAAGCAAAATGATACAGCCCTGGAAATCCAGGCAGAAATTCTGATTTGTCACCACTTTTTCCAGAGCCCTGGGGTGAAAGGAGACAACGTACAGTTGTGTACACTTACCATAAATGTAGATGTTAGAGTGTATTCACGAGTCTTGGGATTTCTGCGTCGGATGCGGTCACCTCTTTCATAACGTCAGGTCGTCAGGGGTATAAAACATGCAGCAGATGCAATTACATCAGTTTTTCTTGCTCCGGATGTCAGGAGCCTCCAAAATAGGAAGCAATTACATGGTATGGAATACCTCCAGTAAAAAATAAATACCACTGCCATAAGATATGGCCAAAAAGAGGATAGGTGGAAAGAATAGAAACGTCAGGGGGCTGGAGGGAGGGTAACCAGGACTGCAACAGCGAATACACTGTAACATCTACATTTATGGCAAGTGCACACAACTGTACTATGTTCTTCGTGTTTCACTGTTGCAGTCATCACACCTGGGTTGATTACCAAAGTTGAGGAAGGGTGGAGGCAGTCAAGTATTGGGGATGACTAGCAGGCCCTGTAAGACTGCTGTGGCAAATCCAGCTCTGGATTTAGAATAAATAGGCAAGTGGTAAATGCTTGGTGAAGGTGTGAACAGAACTCCAGGTTGTAGCTTCCAGGATGTCCCTAGGAGGGACTACCCTGAGGAATGCTGTAGAGGTTGAGGTAGTGCTAATGGAATGGAGTTGGAATGGAGTTCCGATACCCTGTGGGTAGGTATCCTAAAGTGTTTGTAGCAGAAATGGATGCAGTGTGCTATCCATTTGGAAATGGTTTGCATTGAAATGGCCTTGCCCTCTGCCCCTGTAGCGAAGCTGACTAGCAGCTGGTCAGACTTTCTGAAAGGTTTAGTTCTGTCAAGGTATAACTTGAGCTGTCTGTGCAAGTCCAAGGAGTGCATAATCCTTGCCCCTTTATTCTGAGGACTAGGGAAAAAGGTTGGTAAATGGATGGATTAGTTTAAAGCCACACTGGAAATCACCTTGGGCATAAATGATGGGTTAAGTCCTGAGGGAAACCCTGTCCACATGGAAAATAATGAAGGGTTCCACAGCCATTAGTGCCTGTAACTCAGACACTCTTCTTGCTGAAATGATGGCTAGAAGCAAGGCTGTTTTCCAAGAGGGGAATTTTAACTGAGCTGTAGCAGCAGGCTCAAATGTTGGAAGCGTGAGCTTCTCTAGTACAAAGAGAAGGTCCCAGGCAGGGGTGGGAGCTCTCCTTGGTGGCCTTAAATTGTTAGCTCCTCTCAGGAACTGTTTGATGAGAGGGTGAGAAAATAGAGGTGGGCTCAGTATTGTAGTGAGATGAGATGGCAGAGGCATGAATTTTAATTGATGAGAAGGGAGAGGCCTTTGTGGAGTAGCTCTGCTAAGTAATCTAGGATTTGCAGTAAGGTGGGCACAGCTGTGTCCTTTCCTTGAGACTGGCTCCCAAGAACAATATCTGTTCCACTTTTCTGAATAGGATTTCCTAGTACTAGGCTTTCTGGCCTCAAGGATGATGTCCAGCACCCATTTGCTGAGGGTTGCTGGTAGTGTATTCAGGGGATAGGTCAGGCTGCAAGGTTCAGGGTTTGCAACTGTGGATGCAAAGTCTGTCCCTCTTGCTTAGTCAGCAGGGAGGAGGTCTGACGTAGGTGCCAGGGTGGCACTGTCAGACTGCGTAGGCGTTGGTACCAGTGCTGGCGTGGCCAGTCTGGGGCAATAAGGATCGTCCTTGGCCTGTTCTGTGATCTTGAGTAGTACTTTTGAGAGGAGGGGGAAAGGCATAAATTGAGAGGTTTTCCCATGTAAAGGATAGGGCACCCACTTTCCACGCTTGGCTGATGGGATTTCTGGTGCAATATTTGCTCAATTGATGGTATGAGGGAGGCAAAGAGGTCCACCTCTGGAGTCCCCCACCTGCGGATTAGAAGTTTGAATGAGTTGGGTTCCAGCTTCCACTCGTGTGGGTCCAGTAGATTTCTGCTCAAGTCATCTGCCAGTGAATAGTGTTTGCCTGGCAGGAACTGAGCTTGCAGGTTCATTTGATTGCTCAGGGCAGTGTTCCACAGGGCCATGGCTAACCTGCAGAGAGGGTAGGAATGAGTTCCCCCCTGCTTGTTTATGTAACACATAACTGTGGTGTCTGTCGTTATCAGGAGTTGTCCTGGAAGGATAAGGTATTTGAAGGCTGTCAGAGCATTCTGTACAGCTAACATTTTTTTTGATTGATATGCAGGGGAATTTTTTCTGGGCTCCATTTGCCTGCCATGTGTGTCCCCACGCATATTCTGATGAGTCTGTTGTCAGGGTTTGGGCGGCGAGAAGTTGAGTGAAAGGAAGTCCCTTGTAGTTGCATGCCTCTGCCCACCAAAGGAACTCTGTCCTTAGACAAGGAATGATAGGAATCAGTGTTTCTAGGTCCTGAGAATGTGGACACCAGAGACTTTTTAAGTACCATTGAAGTTTCCACATATGCAGTCTTGCATATGGAATTAGTAGAATGCATGAGGCCATGAACCCTAGGGCTTGCAGTATTATTCTTGCAGATAGCTGGGTTTTGGTGGCCATTAGTTTGAAGTAGTTTGTCAAATAAGCCTGTTTTTCTGGAGTGAGGAATGCCATCTGGGAAGTTGTGTTCAAGCTTGTTCCCAGGAATACAATCTTTTGGTTGGGCACCAGTTGTGATTTCTTTTCGTTGATGGTGTACCCCAGAGAAGTTAGAAGTCTCTTTACAAATGCCAGGTACTGAAGTAGTAATTCCTGACTGTCCCGCCTGAATCAGGCAATCGTCCAAGTATGGGTACATTTGAATATTTCTCTGCCTGCAGTATGCAATGGCTGGAGCCAGGCACTTTGTAAATACCCTGGGCGCAGTAGATAAGCCAAAGGGAAGTGCAGAGAACTGACCGTGCATAGAGCCTGCCCTGAACGTAAATATTTCCTGCAAGATTCCCTTATGGGGATGTGCAGATAAGCTTCCTTTAATTCTAGGGTGACTAGCTAGGCATCCTTGGCTAGCATAGGAAGAAACTATTGCAGAATCAACATTTTGAATTTTGGGACCACCAGGAAGGTGTTGAGAATTTACAGATCTAGGATATGGCGCATCAGGAATAGTCTGGAGTAGAAACCCTGTCCCCTTTGCTCTATAAGACACAGGTTGAATAGCCCTTATACTGAGAAGAGAAAGTACTTGCTTTTGAGCCTCTGCCCACTGGTTTGGAGGAAGGTCTGGCAACTCGCTTAGGGTTGGCAGTGAGTGGAAGTAGAATCTGTATCCCTGGGATACAATATTTAGGACCCACTGGTCCTGGGTAATGGACATCCAGTTTGTGCATGCAGGGCAAGTTTTCCTCCTAGGGGTGTAAGTACTTGGGCTTTGCTGGGAAGGAAGACAGTCAAGTCATTGTGAACTTTTTCCACAAGGGGGTGGCTTACCACTCTCTGTTTTAGAGAAGGGACCAGTCCATTGTTTAGATTTCTGCATACCCTGACACTGTAGTCTTGGTGGCCTGTTGCCCCTGGGTTTGGGCAGAGAATGCTGGAAAGGACCAGTTTTTAGAAGGCCAATGCTACTGAATCTAGGTGGCTGCACCTGTAAAAAATCTTTAACAGTTTGTATAGATTTAGCTTTTTCCTCCATCTTTTTAAGAACAACTGCTTTTGTAACAAATTTCCCTGGTTTAATGGAACATCTAGTAATTTTGCTTTGACAAAGTCTGGCAAGATTTACTCCTTCAGCCAAGCATGCCTTCTCAGTACAGACCCAGCGACAGCAGTCCTGCAAGATGCTTCTAAGGTATCAAAACCACACTGCAAAGTATGTTTACTAACCTGGTTTGCATTTTTTGTTTAAATAGTTCCATATGCTGCTGGTACTTCAACATGTGAAACTGGCAATTCAAAGCCCTGATGGCAAGAGTTGCAGAGGTATATACCTTCTTACCCAATCTGCCTAAAGCTCTAGAATCCCTACACAAAGGGGTAGGATTTTTTGCCTGTAGTAGCCTTCATGCCTTTAGGTCCCTGGGAAACAAGTCTCTGGATCCGCAGTGGTATTCTTAAAGAGAAATTTGTCTCAGTTAGGTACTCTGTAGTATCAGTCAGGCTTTCTAGGATCTGGTAAAGTATTAGGAGTAAGACTGGATTCCATGAAGACATAATCTACGATGTCCAGGACAGGGGGTACAGCTAGAGACCTGTGCTGAGGCAAGTCTAAAAATTATCGAGTCTCTTTTTGGACCGAGGGTAGTCCTGGCATTCCCAGTGGAAATGCTTTCTTAAAGTATGCAAGGTTTCACCAAAAGATAAGTCCTCCGGAGGGGAGGCAAAGTGAATGGAATCCTCTGCATCTGAATCATCATAGGTAGATAAGGGTATGTCCTGGTAATCAAAAGGATCAGAGTCATCGGACTCATGGTCTGTAGAATCAGAAGGAAAATCAATTCTTTGTCTTTTAGAGGTGGAAGGCTGGCTTTCGCTAATTAAAGTTACAATATCTTCAGCCATTCTAAGCATTTGTTTCTGTGGCAAGTGAGCTGGAGCATGCGCTTTGGTCATCGTTTTTCTAGGCGTAGTGCGAACTCTGGACCTGAGAAACTTGGTATTTTTAGACAAAAACAAAGCTGTTGGTTTAATGCGAACAGAAGGTCGGAATACACCCTCAGAAGCCGGTGCCTGCACAGCGGCTCTAGACCTAACCAAGGTAGAGACATCCGCTGGGTCCATAGACTAAGAAGCAAATCGTAGCATACAGGACTCAGAATGTGTTTCAGCAGAGGCCTGCGAAACTGTAGAAGTGGGTATCATGGGCTGTAAAAGCACCTCAGAGGACCAGCGAACTGGCGACTAGCTGAACATAAGTGTCATCAGCAGTTTTGGACCTATCCGGTCTGTCTTTATCCCTACATTTTTTCGGAAGATCGACAGTTGGATGGCTTATGGAAGCCATTTTGGAAAACTGAGAACGTGAGCGAAAGAATTTAGTGACAAAAATAGCCAGATGACGACTAGTTCAGGCTTTAAGGCACAAAACCTACAGCGAGGAACGTCATGGTCTGGGCCTAAATAGATGACACAGTAAGAATGAAAATCTCGGAGGTATTTGCTTTCCACAGGCAAGACAACTGTTCATGTTTTCTGACATTGGTTAGAGCAAGAAAAAAAAAGGATCCCCAACGGGGTACTTAGCTTTAAAAAGACTTCAGGTCTGAAACTCAAAACACAAAACTTTCCGACCGCCACTTGCAAACTGCTTCTGCTTCCGGCTCCCACGTGGCAAGAAAAGCTGATATAATGGCGTCAGCTGCATGTTATACCCCTGACGTCATGGAAGAAGCGACAGCATCCGATGCAGAAGTCCCAAGACTCTGGTATTCAGGCCAGCTGAGGGCTACCTGCAGGCAGATAACCTAAATGTGATGACTGCAACAGTGAAACACGAAGAACATCTGACCTGATTTCCTAATGGACTTTGTCTTGCCAAGGTAAAACCTAAGCTGTCTATGAGCATCAAGGGAATGCAAGACACACTCAGTGTCATTCTGGGGATGTGGAAAAAAGGTGGGTAGGTGAATACCTTGGTTTAAGGACAGTTCACTGACCACCTTGGGCATGAAAGAGGGATTGGTCCTCAGGGTTACTCTATCCTTGTGGAAGAGAAGAAAGGGAGGAGTTTCCAAGAGGGCCTGGAGCTCTGACACACTTCAGGCTGATGTTAGGGCCACGAGGAGTACAGTCTTCCAAGTACACTGTTTCAGGGACGTTTTGGATGCTAGTTCAAAGGGATCAACCATGAGCTTCTCTAAAACGTAGTTCAGGTCCCATGGAGGTGGAACTGACCTCCTGGGGAGTGTGAAATGCAGTACTCCCTCGAGGAATAACTTTGCAGGAAGACGGGATGCAAGAGGAGGGTCAAGAGGCAGACAAGCTGAAACAGAAGCAAGGTGGGTCTTGAGAGGGGAATATGCCAACCCTGCTTGCAAGAGTTCACACAAATAGTGCTGCTGTCCCCTTGGGACCTCTTCCTTGCAGTGGGTCCAGCTGTCTCTGTAGACACCACATGGAGAATCTTTTCAATTTGGACAAATAAGATCTCCTAGTATTCAGTTTCCTGGCATCCTGCAAGACTGTTGGCACATCCTCAGTGTAAAGGTGTCTATAAGGGATCAAGATTTTATCACCCACATGGTTAGATTCAGAGATTCCAGGTGGGGATGGATTAGGGATCCCTTGTCCTGTGTGAGACGGTCCACTCTGAGGTAACTTGTCATGACTCCCCCTGGCTAAATGCAGAAGGAAGGGGAAACAATTTTGTCTTGGTCAAAGGAGTCGCCAACAAAATTTTTGGTTGGTCTCGCTGGATTTTCAGCAGGACTTTTTGAAGGAGTGGAAAGGGGGGGGGTGTATGGAGAAACATAAGCTGAGGAAGGGTGGCTGGGCTAAATAGGATTAGGAGAGGCTATGAGGCCCTGCAGAACTGCAGTGGCGAAGCCTGCTCTGGACTTAAGAGTAGAGAGGCAAGTGGTAGTGCTTTGTAAAGGTGTGCACTGAACTCCAAGTTGCAGCCTCTAAGATTTCTTTGGTTGGTACTCCCCTGAGGAAGGCTGCTGAAGTGGCTGCTGCTCTGGTGGAATGAGGCCTAATGCCCTTAGGCACTGATTTGCCATGCTGAGAATAGCAGAAACGGATGCAATAGCCTATCCATTTAGAAATAGTCTGTTTTGAGATGGCCTTTCCTTGTGATCCTGCAGCATATGACACTAGAAGTTGCTCAGTCTTTCTGAAAGCTTTAGTTCTGTCCAAGTAGAAACGTAACTGCCTGTGTATATCCAAAGAATGCAGAATTTTCTCACCCTTGTTCTGTGGATTTGGGTAAAAGGTAGGCAAGTGAATGGTTTGATTGAGGGCCACACTGGACACCACCTTAGGCATAAATGCAGGGTTTGTCCTCAGAGAAACCCTGTCTGGATAAAAAATGATGAAAGGTTCCACAGCCATGAGTGCTTGTAACTCCGAGACTAGCCTTGCAGATGTAATGGCTAGGAGCAGAGCTGTTTTCCAGGATAAGAATTTAATATCCGCTATTGATGCTGGCTCGAAAGGAGGCAGTGTGAGTTTTTCCAAAACAAAATTGAGGTCCCAGGCCAGAATTGGTGCTCTCCTTGGAGGCCTAATGTTTTTGGCCCCTCTGGAAGTACTGCCTTATTAAAGGGTGAGAAAAGATAGGTGGTTCCGTATTGTAATGTGCAGAAATGGCAGAGGCATGAATCTTAATTGATGAGAAAGAAAGGCCTTTGTTCAGCATCTCAGTCAGCTACTGTAAAATCTGAGGAACGTTTGGTACAATCGTGTAAATGCCTTGTTCCAAGTACAGAATCTCTTCCATTTTTCTGCATAAGACTTTCAGGTACTGGGCCTTCTAGCCTCCAAGATAACATCCATAACAGCTTTTGAAAGAGGAGTGTTCAGAATGGCTACTTTATCCACCATGCTGCCAGATTTAAGGTCCTGAGGTGGCTGTGCAGGATCCGATTGTTTTGTTGGGTCAGCAAGTGAGAAGTTTGAGGCAATAGCCATGCTGGACCTTGAGACAATCTCTTCAGGATTGGGTACCAGTGCTGGCGTGGCCAGTCTGGTGCAATTAGAATCATTTTTGGCTTCTCGTCTGACCTTTAGGAGTACTCTGCGAAGGAGAGGTAGTGGGGAAAAAGCAAATACTGTTAGATTTTTCCAGCTGAATGATAGGGTGTCCCCTTTCCATGCTTGCTTGTGGTAAATCCTTGTGCAAAATCTCTGCAATTGACAGTTGTGAGGGGAGGCAAATAGATCTAGGTCTGGGCATCCCCATTTCCTTATTATCATCCTGAAGACTTGTGGATCCAGTTTCCATTCGTGGGGATCCATGAGGCTTCTGCTTAGTTCATCTGCCAGAGTATTTGTTTTTCCTGGCAGGAATTGTGCTTGCAGGTGAACTTGAAAGGCCAATGCTGAGTCCCATAATGTCATTGCTTGTCTGCAGAGGGGGTAGGAATGAGTACCTGCTCGTTTATGTGCCACATGACCGTAGTGTTGTCCGTCTTTATCAGTAATTGTCCTGGATGAAGCAGGTCCTTGAAAGCTGTCAGGGCATTTTGAACAGCTAGCATCTCTCTTTGATTGATGTGAAGATGCATCTGGTTTGCAGGCCATGTGCCCTGAATACATTTTCCTGCCATATGGGCCCCCAAGGCATAATCTGATGCATCCGTTGTCAGTGTTTTTCTGGCTGTGGGTAAACTGAATGTCAGTCCCTTCTTGTGGTGACAGGCTTCTGCCCACCATTGAAACTCCTGTTGTAGGCAGGGAATGAGTGCAATTACTGTCTCCAGGCTGTGGCAATGCTGAGTCCAAACACTTTTCAGATACCATTCTAGTTTCCTCATATGCAGTCTGGCATATGGAATTAGTAGAATGCAGGATGCAATGAAACCAAAGGCCTACAGGATTTTCCTTGCAGATAAGTGGGTTTTTGTTGCCAATTTCTTGAAGTAAGTAGTCAGTTGTTTTTGTTTGTCTGGCGTGAGATAAGCCATCTGGGCAGTTGTATTTAAGCTTGCACCCAGGAATATTACCTCTTGAGAGGGCACTAGTTTTGATTTCTTTTCATTTACTGTGTACCCTAGGCCAATTAGTAATCATTTTACAAACGCCAGATGCTTTAGAAGAGTGTCTTTGTTCTCTGCTTGAATTAGGCAACTGTCCAAGTAAGGATAAATTTGAATTCCTTTTTGTCTGCAAAATGCAATTACTGGTGACAGGCATTTTGTAAAGATGCTGGGCGCAGTAGATAAGCCAAAGAGCAGTGCAGAGAATTGGTAATGCATTGAGCCAGCTATAAATCTGAGGTATCTTCTGCAAGATGGTCTGATTGGGACATGCAGGTATGCCTCTTTTAGGTCCAAAGTAACTAGCCAAGCCCTCTTGCCCAGCATGGGCAGTAGCTGCTGAAGAGTCAACATCTTGAATTTTGGAACTTCCAGAAAAGTATTTAGTATAGATAGGTCCAGAATTGGTCTCCAGGTTTTGTCCTTCCTGGGTACTAGAAAAAGTCTGGAGTAAAATCCTTGCCCCTGCTCTTGCTGTGGTACTTGCTGAATGGCTCTCATGTCCATGAGGGCTGTAATTTGTTTTTGTGCCTCTGTACATTGATTGTGTGGCAGGTCTGGCATGCCCTTTGACCTTGGGAGGGTGTGAAAAAGGAACCTGTAGCCTTGGGACACTATGTTCAGAACCCATTTGTCTCGGGTAATCATTTGCCAATTTGATGAAAAAAGTGCTAGTTTTCCCCCCAAGGGGGCTGTTAAAAGGAAACTGCTTGGAACTGGTAGAGAAAAGTCATTGGGACCGTTTCCTGTAAGGCTGTGATTTGTCTTCTCCGCTTTTGGAGGAAGGAGCATCCCATTGTTTAGGCCTGTATGAGCCTTGGGGCTGAGATCTGCCTCTGGGACACCTTATCTGCCTCTTTGTGGTCTGTCAGACTGGAAAGGACCAATTTTTGGAAGGCCAGTTCCTGCTAAACCTGGGTGGCTGTACCTGTAAGAAATCCTTGACTGTCTGCATGATTTTGCTTTATCCTCCATTTTTTTCAACACCTCTTCTGCTTTAGTACCAAACAAAGTATCATGCTGTAATGGTGCATCTAATAATTTTGCTTTACCATGATCAGGCAGATTTTGTTCCTATAACCAAGCATGCCTTTTAATAACAGAACCTGTAACAGCAACCCTGCAAGAGGCCTCCAGTGAATCATAACCACATTGCAAAGTATGCTTTCCCACTTGTTCAGTTGCATGCAATAAATCCTGCAATTCCTTGTCCTCTCAACATTCAGTATTTGTCAACATTTTTTGTTTAAGTTGTGACATTAAATATTGCTGATATTTAAGCATATGAAATTGACGATTTAAAGCCCTTACAGCCAGAGTGGCAGAAGTGTATACTTTTTTCCCCTATCTGTCTAGAGCCCTAGAATCCCTATCAGAGGGAACAGGGTTTTTTGCAGTGGAAGCCTTAACCCCCCTTGGGACCCTGATATATAATTTCTGGGTCAGCAGCGGGGTTTTTATATAGGAATTTATGAGAATCCGGGACCCTGTAGTATCTGTCTGGCTTAGCAGGTGCAGGGGGTAAAGAGTCAGGGGATAGTCCGGACTATGAAAATACATAATCTACAATGTCTAAAACAGGAGGAATGACAAGGGGTCTATGCTGAGGAAGAAGCAGGAAGTCTCTGAGCCTTTTCCTAGACTCAGAATAATCTTGGCTTTCCCAGTGGAAATGCTACCTCATAGTATGCAGTGTTTCCCCAAAGGAATAGTCCTCAGGAGGAGAGGCTGAAGGAATGGATTCTTCAGCATCAGGATCATCATAGGGAAGCATGGAGAAATTCTGTTCAGAAGAGGAATCAGAGGAAATAGATACCTGATCAGAAGAATCATACTCTGTCTCTTGCCTAGGCCTCTTAGCAGGAGGGGGGGATGGGAGCCCCTGATGAAAGTAATTAGGTCTTCAGCCATTTTGAGCATCTGTTATTTAGGCATGGAAGTCTGAATAGGAGAATGCTGTACTTTTTCTTTGTCTTTAGAGCTGCTTTAGTCTTTGCCTTTGAAGCAGAGGATGGCTTAATACATAGCTGAGTAGGTCTGAAGACACCCTCAGAAGCCGATGCCTGCTCAGCGGCCCCGGACCCATCTGAGGGATTGATTTCAGAGTGTCCAATACCTAGAATATCCAGAGGCCCAGTCGGCTCTACGTGGGAGTCGGTAGCAGCCTGTGGCTCTGAGGTAGCGGGCGTCAGGGGCTGCGAAAGCACCTCACTGGGAACCAGCGACTGGCCTAGAAGAGGCTTAGTTGGTTTTGGACCTCAGATGCGTATCCTTGTCCTTGCGTTTTTTGTAAACTCCGGTTGTCGGCTGTTCCGCCGGCATTACATAATTAAATCTTCTGCCAAAGTAATGAAAAGCAAAATTGAACCAACACTTGATAGTGTGTTGGTTGAATCTAGCACAAAACTGACAGCTAGCAACGTTGTGATCAGGGCCTAGGTAAGGAATACAGCAAGAGTGAAAATCCTTATGAGGTATTTGCTTCCCACAAGAAATACAATTGTTAACTTTTTCTAACATCGGTCTGGAGCAAGAAAAAAAAAGTTTCCCCAACGGGGTACTCCGCTTTAATGAAGACTTCGGTTCTGAAATTCAACTTTGAAAATCTCAGGAGTCGGCTGACCGGCACTTGCAAACTGCTTTTGCTTTGGGCACCGTGCGGCAAGAAAGACTGAAGAAAATGACATTGGTTGCATCTTTTATACCCCTGGCGCACTGACATCAGGGAAGAGGCACTTGCAAACTGCTTTTGCTTTGGGCACCATGCGGCAAGAAAGACTGAAGAAAATGACATTGGTTGCATCTTTTATACCCCTGGCGCACTGACATCAGGGAAGAGGCGACAGCAACCGATGCCAGACCTAGACTTTGGAATTCTGGCCGACTGCAGGTATTCTGCCAGCAGGATAACCCAAGAGTAATGACTGCAAAAGTGAAACACGATGAACATCTGTAGTGTTGTCTGAACAATTTCAGGAGTCCTTGTTTAGGATATGTAGAAAAGCTCTTAAAGCAAATAAGATTGCTCTTATTTCCCTAATGTTGATGTGCTCGCACCTGAAGGTGCCTGACCAGGTACCCTACATGCTCAGGCTGCCAAAAGAAGCTCCCCAGCCCAGATCTGCGGTATCTGTGTACATCTCCTGAACTGGGTGAAGGGGTTATAAGGGAAGCCCTGGGTGGTACTGCTTTAGGTTTTCCACCTTTTAGGGTGGAAAAGACGTTCTCAAGCCCCGTCTTTTTTCTGCACCTCAGGAAAACTTGATCCTGGGAGGAATTTAGGTTGAGCTTGGAATAACTGATGCTGAATCCCAGTGCCTGTAAGACTGTGATAAATGAGCAGTTGGTAAAGGGATGTGGAATATTCTGCCTGTATCAGAAGGTCATCCAGGTATGGAAATATTTCAATCCCTTGGACCCTGCAATAAGCAATACCTGGAGCCAGACAGCAGGTGAATGCCCTTGGAGCTGTAGAGTCCAAAGGGTAAGGCAGAGAACCAAAAACATGAGGAACCCACAAAAAAGTAAGTATTTCCTGTAGCTGGGTCTTATAGGGATGTGCAGCTAGGCATCCTTTATGTCCAAGGTGGCTAGAAATCCCAGAGGCATTATCAAGAGAAAAAGGGTCTGAAGAGCAAGCATATGGAAGGTGGGTACTTGTAAGAAAATGTTGAGGTGGGAGAGAACCAGGACAGGTCTCCACGGTCCATCCTTGCTAGGTACTAGGAAGAGTCTGGAGTATAACTCTTTCCCTGTTCTGCCATGGGAACAGGCTGTATGGTTCCTTAAGAAAGGAGGGAATCTGACTGGCTGAAACAGGGGAAGTTGGTCTTTGGGAGTGTGTTCGTGTGACTCGGCTGTCCGCTACAGACAAGTACCCTTTGTTTTTTTTTGTTTTTTTTATCTATTCCTTTGCTTTTAAAATGTACGTGTCAACGAGAAAGGGGAAGTGTGCTTGTGGTAGACAAAGTCCACATAAGGATACGCATAAGTGCTTATTCTGTTTAGGGGAGGCCCATGACCATGTCTTGCGACATTTGCAAATTGTTTGTGCCTAAAACACTTTGCAGCCGTCTGGCTGCATTAAAACTTTATCTCAAGAACCTCAGACTCCAGCGTCTAGTGTTAGGTATGGAGGGTGGGGTAAGTACTTCCGGCGAGTCCCCTTGGAAGAAGGCCAAAAAATGTAGACCTGAAACCCATGCTGCACCTCAGGAGTCCGGTGAGACTCTCTCAGATGTCATTTCTCAGCTAGAACTGGGAACCATGATGGAAGCCGGTTCAGCAGAAACACTGAGCATGTCCGCCGAGGTAATTCAGCCATCAGCTCCTGATGGCGAGGGGGAACCACGGCTCGTGGCGTCAGAGGGCC